>NC_089742.1:62894005-62956505 GCF_040412425.1 Macrobrachium rosenbergii | reverse complement strand
TCTGCCATTGATTCATGAATAACTTAAGGCCATCTAGTATTAACCTCTTAAAAAGTAAATTACCTTCAACACAGGTGACTGCCCTTTCAGTTATGAATTTTCATCTTCATCATTTCCCAACTTAGTCGCTGAGCGTAACGCTGGGTAGAAATGTCACTTTCGAATACAAAAAAGGGTCATAAAAACAGATATACTTTTAACTGCTGAGGCCAAAGGGATGGGCAGCAAATGTCCATATCTAGCCCAGGGCTGCAGAACAACAGAGAATTATGAATGAAAAAAGTACGGCTTTACACAGAAGGAAGAAATTGACTTCATTCTGAAGTACAGATATTTATCTTCTTTCGTTATTTTGACAGTCTGATAATACACAATTACCCTTAATCAGACCGAACTGTGTACACAGCTTTCTGTCACTGAGCATACGGCGTCATTTCATAATGATAACAAACGATGAAAGATATGCCACTTACCACTATTTTTTTTTACAGTGCATGACAATTTTCATTTACCAACGAAAGCAGAGCATAAATAAGCTGATAGGGAGTTATGATCTCATTAAAGGAAGTGAATCACCTTCAGAATATAAACAAGCACAAAAACGTCAGAAGATGAGACAAGGAGGAACAAAAACACGCACATTCCAGACAACCAAATAGCACCACCTACACGACGTTGCCCGCGAACCAGTTTGGTACCTAAAACATCGCCCTCGAGAATACACTAGGGTGTTTAGTGTAAGGAGTTACATAAGAAAAAGAAAAAAAAATGGTCACAGTCTCCAACCTACTCATTACACCCGATGTTGCTTATGGAAAATATCTGAAAATTAAAAACTGCGGAATTCAGCGTTCATGAAAGGCATACTCTCACTTATTATTTACGTCAGTAAACTCCAGTCTATTTGCATAGAATAACTCGTATGTATATCTCTGAGAGGTGCGGGGCAAGGAGGGATCTACGTTATCGCAGAGGCTGATCAACTCCATTCGTACACCTGGTAGGCTCTAGGGTGATATGATCTCATTCATAATCGTTCCTGCGTTAGTGTGAAGTTGAAAAGCTTTGATTCAAGGTGCCGAATAGAGTTCTACATTCTCTGTAGTGTACAAACTAATATGACAAGAAATAATCAATAATTATTCATAATAACGTAGGAGAAACTTTGCCTCTTTTTCACAATAAAATTACTCAGAGTAATAATGATTGAAGCATAATGGCAAGGTCATTAGCAATTACTTGAGTAATAAACATGGACCTTATATTTCCTAATGCGTGGACAACTAAATACCATTCATTAAAAGTATAAATAATCGCTATTTTTTTTTTTTACCATAAAAGTGATCAGTCGAAAAATAAGAAAACACAGGTGAATAGAAATAGAGAAAATAATCAAGAATAGTCAAAAGAAAACACTAAAAAGGAAATAAATAATAAAATTCGTCTCCTAGTCGAGTATTACAACGATCGAGATATTTCCGTCACTCTTCAAGATCACTTGAATGAAAAACTGGCAGCGCATATAGTCTAGGACGAATCTCCGCGGCAAAAAAGTAATTCATTGAAAACCCACCTAGCTCTCCATCACCCTGAAATCAGACCGCTTTTGACCATTTTTGGTGGCGAGAATTTACAAATCATATTGCTTTGGTTCGTGTTTTTGCACACTATGAGACTGCGCTTCGAAGAAGAGTGAGACTCAAAATAGTAGTATAATCAATATTTGAAGACACATTTAAACACTTTCTACATAATACATAGCAAGTGTTAATTTAAGGTTACTTTATGATGTATATATTTTGAAAGGACGAATCAAAATCATGGTAACCTCTGGTATGCAGCGCAAATAACATGCTACTTGCACGTCAACATGCTATATTGTTATTTGGGACGAACAGAAAATTGATGTAACTGTAACCAAAAAGACAGATTGAATACGTGTTGTACTTTGCAACGGAATATTCAAAATGACTCTGCGAACTGGAGCAAAACTTGACTTAGACAGAAATTTTCACGTATCAGCTTCCTGCATCCTACATCGTGAAGAATAAGATGGGGATTAGAATTGTTTCTTTGATTCAATTTCCTCTGTTTTATATCTAGATCCTTGGATGTTGCAATCAATCACTTATTTTTATCACCTTGCAGGGCAAGACAATTTAACAGAGCACTCAACAGAAAATCTCACTTGTAGAGAAAATAATCCTCTACTTCGTGCCAGGAGACCAGTTTTCAAACTGGTCATTAGTTCAGGAGAGAGAGAGAGAGAGAGAGAGAGAGAGAGAGAGAGAGAGAGAGAGAGAGAGAACTATTTCCTTGTTTGAATGTTCGAATACTTGCTTTCTTGTGGGAAGACTGAGAATTGTAATGAGGTAATACTCGAACACAGCACAAAAACGCCATTATTTAAATTGCCTCATTTACATAATAAGTTTAACTAAAACCTACTTTAAACATCTCCTCATAGCCTGTGTTTTTTCCCAGTGGTTCTCAGGCCTCACTGTGACCCTCTGCTTCGCACTAGATTTCTAAAGTCTTTTACAGCACATATTTTTCTTTAAAGGTAAGAATATCAGCAACAAATACTATCTTGTTATATTCCTGAAGTATACGACCCCGCAATGATTTGTTACAACGAACTTACAAAAAAAAATATTAACATAAAATACTAGGGATGAAATAACAATGAAATGAAAAGTAATGTATTCATGCAAAACAAAAATACAACCTGCTGTTGTAAATCTGAATGACCTAAACCATCAAAACAACCGAGTGCAAAGAATTATTTATATCGGTTATTCAATTTAAATAACAGGTAAGTCACGGTGCAACACTACTTTCATTCCTTAGAGAAAGTTAGATTGTAGAAATTATGGGCCCAAATATTTTAGGAATTCAAGAAAACTATCTGACCGATGAAAGAGAAAATGATTGTTAAAAAGTGATACGCTGGCAATTGAAAAGGTAAAGAAAACCTCCACCCCACAAAAAATTCATCTTACATAAAGGACTATTTGTGAAAGAGAAATCGCATCGGGTGAGATCATAAACCAATGATTTAAACGGACAACACCCAACAATAGCTAGTAAAGTAAGAGATCCACGTCAAAGGCTTGGAAGACACAACACCAGAATATATAAATGCTCAAAACAATAAAAAATTTTGTGAAACGCAGAAGAGCTGAGGCAGAGTCGAAAATAGTTTGAAATAAACAAAACAAATTTTGCATTTAAAAAAACATTACCAATTTAAAAAATTTTATCATTACGAGAGCACTTACTTCCACAATAGGCAAACGTCCGGATTAAGAATTTGGTTTCCGTTTCTCTCTCTCTCTCTCTCTCTCTCTCTCTCTCTCTCTCTCTCTCTCTCTCTCTCTCTCTCTCTCTCTCTCTCTCTCCCAACTTCACAGAGTTAATCTGTATAAAGGCGGAAACAGTTTCTGAAAAAGCCATCGAAATGTCATGAGAATAGTCCTTCTAACCCCACCTCAGGAGTAACATTTGATATCAAGTCCTACTAATAAAATGCTTCAAGACCAGACTTTCCAGTTATCTTTATATATATATATATATATATATATATATATATATATATATATATATATATATATATATATATATATATAAATTATATATATATGTATATACATTATATACATATATGAATATATATATAAATATACATATACACACATATACAGATAAGTAATTGCACACATAAGTACGTACATCTCCGACTTCATGAGCTGTATCTCACGTGAACAAAATAAGGAAAATATAACAACAGGAGAGCTGATAGTAACATAGCAGATACGAACAAAATTAAGACGACGATTTTCTAGAAATTCATATAACCTCTAAAACAAAACTGCACGGTACAATGACTCATGTATGATGAATGTGATGATAGTCTGCGGTCAACTGAACTAAGATGCTTTCCTTATTAATCCTTTGAAGGTTATAAGATTATTGTTGTTAAAGAAGTTATCAGTATGCTTCACTTATATACATATTAATTTATTGGTTTACTTATGCCTGTCGATATATTTTCTGTTGTATTTTAATATGCTTCCCTTCTATTTTTTTCCACATATGTGTATTTAATACATGCAAGCTTGCCCATGGTCCTTCTGGCATGATTCATATAAATGTGTATACATTAATGATAATTTTTAGTTACCACTTTTCCTTCTTTCTCACTAACTACAGACGACTTCTTAAAACAAAACAAAAAAAAACTTAAATTTCGAAAACATGCGAAAAAATGAAAAAAGTAGTTTTTCTCTAAGTATTTTATTAGATATTAAACTTTAAGACCTTATACCACTCCAGTTACAAACTAAAGAATAACTACAACTGAAAAACTAAACGTTCTCTCTAATGTGTTCCGAAAGAAAACAGAAGGAAAACTGTTTCTAATTTTATTGTATTTCCGTCAAAACACTGCATCCATGAAAATTCTTTCATGCTGCTAACAATGACCAAATGTATTATTTTTTAATCTGAAAATTATTAATTGCACAAAGACTTGCTGGATTTGCGTAGATGCTACAAACTAAACAATTGCCGTAATAAAAGAAATAATGGTTTCAGGAGCCCGATGCCGATGCTACTTATAAAAAAAATATATTTTATACTAATTATTTGCTCTAGAATTATGACTATGAATAAGAGGATGAGTATAACATATTAAAAACATTGCGCTTAATCAAGTAAGAAAGGACTGTAGATCACAAGAGCTCCCTAAATTAGAAATAAATGAATAAAATATGTGAAATAAGTAAATTTTCGCCTCGTTGTGTCAGTGTTACAGACTTGCCAGAAATGAGTGAATTATCGAAAGAGCTTTGAGTCAGAGAGGAAATTACATAACTCTCAGAAAATAAAAAATCAAATCACAATAATGTTATCAGGGGAACAATTATCTTATGTTACACAGCTGTCACAGTCTGACTAAATAAAACTGCTTCCAGTCGAAACTTATTTTCATCTCCACCAGTATCCTTATCCTGTGGAGAATTGAAGGGAAGAAGACGAGGGAGACTTGCTTAAATTCATCCAAGAACGCTTCCTTTCATAACTGTCAAATCTAGCGGTGTATCCAAGCTATAATCGAACATTTAGGCAATTACGCATACTGTACAGACAGGCAGCTTCGCTACGGGCCGAATGCAGTGTTTAGTAACGTTACCTCCTTCGCCAGAATTAAAAGAAATGGCCATTGCATGAGGTACCGTAAAGATAGCTGATTCTACTATCAATATTATCACTACCGTTACTATTACTATTCTTTCACGGTGATGTCTTCATATCTCGTGTCAGCATGCGTATAGCTCTGGGCTAGGTTCAAAAACAAACAGAATGGTGCGCAGGCTGTACGTGAGAAGAGAGAGAACGAGAGACTTCATAATGTATAATACACAATTTATGGCAGTAATAAGTTATTTCAAACATAACAAACTTCCCCTTGGTTCCTTAATCTAGTTATTTCTCCTATTTAAAAATTGGACCGAAATTGCTATATAAACCAATTTTTAATTCTTTATGGATTTTCGGACAGCGGATAACATGTTCTTAAAAGAAAGTCATTTGCTTGGACTAGTTTTCTCATGACGCTGAAACTGCTACCACTTCGAATAATTCCCATAAATCACCGAATTACAAATGTGTACAATGAACTACACTTATGTCGAATGTCTGCATGTAAAAGAGAGAAGAACCATTACATCTTTTACAAATAATCCTTTTAAACACCTGTGTACTTCTGCGCACGAGTGGTTTTGAACGTGATCCAATCTTATACAACAAGAACAGGCTAACAGTTTTAGTCTAAATTACAATAACATCTTCCAACTTTTTATTGCTCTAAAAAGAACACCAAATGAATACTCAAAGAAAACTGGAAATGATCCATTTCTCCAAAACCGTGACCTTCAGGCAGTAATGTTTACGAGCAGATAAATCTATTTCGAAAAAAATCATACAAATAGAAAATAAAACATTTTCATTTGGTATAAAAGATAGTTATGGGAAACATACCACAACAGAAGTCACTTTAATTAAAAAACAAAAGATAAAAATATAGTGAAAGTATATTTTTACAGAACATGTATTTTCTAACTTACAGCAGGTTCTATAGATTGAAAATTGTTTGCACAAATGTCGAAACGCCACAATACAGAACTGTGACAATTACAGCAACCGCAATATAATTACTGAACATGTTATCATTATTAATAATGATAAAACAACATTGTGTAATCTCATTATCGTTCAATTTTCCCTCCGTGGAACAATTCGATACAAAATGAGTTTCTCTTTCCCCTCATCTTATGCAACTACTTGAAATTTTACAGTTTAGCTTAACATTCGCTACTGACTCGAAGGATGTAGTTGTTCTGTAAACAGGATTAAGAAAGAAAAAGAAAGAAGAAAAAGAAGAGGCTTTCACACGACCATTCTTACGCATTCCTTTCCGTACAAATCAGAGATGGAGGGGGAGAAAGAATCTTTTAATTAATCACATTTAACACCGACGGTACCTTCCGTACAAATAGTTTTAAACGTCACCTTCCAAACATGACCAGCGAGAAAGAGAGAGACTTCCGTTACACGCTAATCTGCGGCAGTTAGCGGACCCGTCACAGTCCCAACTTAGACAAAGCTGCGAGAGACGCGTTTAGGCGAGGAAAAAAACATGCCTCTTGCAAGAGAGAAACGATCGCCACGTTTTTACGAGTGGGAAACCGATCGAAATGTACTGTAATGATAAGCGGGGAGAGGACTACTCCGACACGGGTGCTTTTGTGCGTGTGTACGGGCAGTTTCTGAGGTGTTCCATTCAATGTGATTATATGACTTGGGATCTCTCTCTCTCTCTCTCTCTCTCTCTCTCTCTCTCTCTCTCTCTCTCTCTCTCCCTCTTTCTCAAGCTGTACAACTGATTTCATTGAGATGCATGTACTTTATATGAGATATATAATTCCTTTTTCAAGACAAAGGCATGTGAAATGGCTTTGCTCTCTCTCTCTCTCTCTCTGATACCATTATTTTCTCTCTTTTTATCTCTCTCATGATACTAAACCTTAAATCCAATCTCCTTTGTTAAAAATCAAATCATTCGGCCGAGTGGGGATAACTTCATTTACTTTTTTTATCGAACGAGGGAAAAAAAGCTTTTAGGATGTTTTCAAATAGATTCAGCTATCAATCACGAGATCCATCATTAAATGATTCATCGATTGAATAAATGACAAAGGGATAAATCTCGAACTTTGCCCTTTGGAATAACCTTGTCATTCGACTTTGATTTTTGCTAAACTTATCGAGATATGAACGAGACTGGTAACTTTAATATAAACACTAACCACCTTAGTGTTAAACTTCATGAGCCTCTCTTGACCAGTGAATAAGGCACCTGGTAATTATCGACTGTGGTAGTTGCAGCCAGAGTGAGAGGGAAACAGTGAAGCGGGCCCAATTCGCAACCCACCAAACCTCGTGGATCGATTTCATGACTCGCTAAGGAGGAAGCATGGATGCTGCAACATGTCTGACCGCATGGAATATATATATATATATATATATATATATATATATATATATATATATATATATATATATATATATATATATATATATATATATATATATATATATAATAATACGTGTGTGCGTGCGGATAATGTGTGTGCGTGTACATACACACACATATATAAATACTAGTACAATTAAAATGTTTTACATAGAGATAAACATAAGCAGGAGTACCCAATCAGTGATACAGAACTTGAAATATTCATAACAAGGAGCATGAAAATGTCAGCTGGGTCAGGTACTACTTGAAATTAACAGTGTCGAGGTAATTGCAAAGCATAATGCAACATCGACGTGGATACTGAATAAAAAACCATTTTCGCACCTGCAGTTGGTTTAAAGCGTAATATATTTAGGCGTTCAAACTTCAGACTGAGTCATAATAGTGGAAAATTGAGACATATTAAAGGGATTGCAAAGTAATGCTAATATTTGACTGTAGCAAACAAAAGTGAACTTGGACAAAGAAGCAAATTCACTGCTATCGTTTCCATACTAAATGGTTTCTGGTATGAAACTACAGAGAGATCTGGTTAGGTGGGTCGGAGATAAGTTGGGACGGGGTTGGCTGGAAGGTTCTTTAAACCTGGAGAAAATAACAGTGATCACTCTTTTAGCACGCGAGATGACCTTTGGCGTACCGATGGCATGCACCCCTTGCTTTACCTGCTATATCCATAAAGTAATGTATAGAATTGCGTGTCTATACATGAAACACCGTATCACTTTTTATCCATTTCCTTTATTCATGAATGTTTTCTTTGTGTGCTACGTGGAAAGAATTGGATTTTCCTTGTGGGATCCAGTTTTTATTCGGAACTGGTAGTTCTTTATTCAGTTTTGGAAGGTGCAATAGAATATCTTTCATTTTTTATTGCTGATGATTTACTAGAAAAAACTAGATATCTAAAAATATTATTCCATAAGTATGAGATGGTATTAAAAAAATAATCCACTCTCTTTCTCCGTCAAGATGTCTGTTTCTTTCTAATATTGCCATCTCTCTCTCTCTCTCTCTCTCTCTCTCTCTCTCTCTCTCTCTCTCTCTCTCTCTCTCTCTCTCTCACAAATTGCATCATCTGCGATTACGTTTAAGAATTACTAGTTCAAATTACTCTTCAAGTCGAACCATTAACCCGTTAACCTCTTATTGATTATCCAAGGCCATCCTTAAATAACAAAATAAAAATCCAGAACACGCACGCTCTGGTAAAAACTCTAGCCCATGTAGACAAAACAAGCAAAAGAAAATCATATAGAAATCCCTTATTAATTTACCATTGAAATAAAAAAGGGGGGATCATGCGGAAAACTCCCTTAAATCCTAGAACCGAAGGTTAATAATAAAAGAACTATCGCCACGTACTATCGAAAGCCGAGGCTCGTACGTGTTCACCTGTAAAAAGTTGGGACCTCTCGCACTGCCTTTCTGGAGCGGGGGAAAAAGAATAAAATATCATTGTGGACATTGTTGCGATTTCGAGCAAAACAATAGAGAACTGCTGCTTTGATTTGCTACTTCTTCCGGGGTTAAAACGATCGGTCTTGGAGGTTCTCCTGAATCAAGGAGAAGATGGAAGAAACAAAAGGAGAAAAGTTGACCTACTTCTAGGCGAGTTCTTGCAGTCCCGTTTACACGCATTTGCAGATCGACTCAAATGTGTCTATTTAAAAATGACCGACACGCTAAGCAACACTTCAATATCAAGGTTGTATGCAATGGCAGGCTAAGTTTACTGAGGAAATTCTAAGTATATCAATAACAAGAGATGAGGTTTGTTGACCAATGTTAAGCAGGTGAATAACGAAAGACAAAATTTACTGAATCTAATCACCTCTAACATCAAAGGCAAAGAAAAAAAAAATCAGTAAAATGATATATCCATTAAAAAGAACAGAAATATGGACAGTGTTGGGAAATTATGTGATCGCATCTAATTCTACGAAGATTTTATGGATTATATTTCTATTAACATTTCAGGTTTTAATTTCTAACTGGGGATATATTTTTTCAATGAGATTATCCTTTTCATTAATGAAAAAACATTATAGCCGTTCAACGTCAGGCAGTGTAGCAGGTTTAAATAATCCCCGTGAACTGAAACAAGGTGTCCTTTGAATCCTCTGGTCACTCAAGGAAAGGGGACACTACAATGTACGTGCCTAAAATAACTTGTCAATTACAACTCGAAAGATCAAGGTCAGAAAAAGGTGACCTCCACCAACCAAGCGTCAGGCTGTTGACAAATTCTAGGCTACGCTTTCTCGCTTGAGAGGTATGCGCGAGCCTGACGTGACATTATACGCACATACATACATGCATACAGCCATACGAAGTTTTGTCACATACACGTGACATATTTTATATTTGCGAACATTAAGACACAAACTTCGCTTCATGTCCAATTCACTTTACCACTGAAATAACTTACACCCATTGAGCTATATTGATAGCTAAATGGGAGTTCGAATCCTACTGGTACTGAAGCACTTATCAATTATAATTCCTGTTATGTAAATTATTCCAAGGTATAGGAATTGGATATTAAACGACATATGATGCATAATATTTGTAAATACTCACACATGTATATATATACACACACACACATATATATATATATATATATATATATATATATATATATATATATATATATATATATATATATATATATATATATATATATCTCACTATATTGATTCCTATCTGAAAATCATCCTACAATTAAAAAACCACATTTATCAACACCAAACACAGCATATAAGACTAAATACATAAAAAAAAATTAAATGTAAAATGCACTTCACTACGCCCCATTCTGACACTGAGAGGAGAGACATTCATTCAAGGATTTCTGTAAAGATCTTCCCTCCTATGTGGAAGGGAAGTAGAGATCCAGCTATACTTAACACTCATGCGAGGACCAGCCTCAACGTCAGCTCCAAAACTAGGTGCCAGATACGAATATTACTGTAAACTTTCTTTTATAGGCTAGCAACGTATTCTGAGGAATTTTTCATAGACAGCTGACTACTTTTCCATTTTTCTTGAATGATAATACTTATTAATTTCAAAACTAGATAGGCAAAGTACTTCTTCCCTAATCAATTTGCTGATGCTGAAAGAGGATGCCATTAGTTCTTAAAATTATGGTAACATTATAAAGCATGACTTGGGATAAAGGGTATACTCAGTATAATAAAATGTATGAATATTGTATATATTGTGAATGTGAATATAAAGGATATGATCATGTATATCATCAAAGTGTGTGTGTGTATATATATATATATATATATATATATATATATATATATATATATATATATATATATATATATATATATATATATATATATATATGTGTGTGTGTGTGTGTGTGTGTGTGTGTGTGTGTGTATAGATGGATAGATAGACAAACAGATACCGGAAAACTTAATACAGTACTATGATTACTCCGGCATCATTCACTGATTAAGTAATAATAATAATAATAATAATAATAATAATAATAATAATAATAATAATAATAATAATTACTTAGACATTATAGAGTATAAAATACTTAGTAGGAAAGAACAACAATATGAATCTTAACACTACCAAGCAACCCCGACGCCAGTGGGGGTGGACGCCTGTTCGTAAATAAACAAGTCTTTATGAAAGGTTGTTGTCCTCGGAGCTCATCCTGTCCTTGACAGGCAGGGTATTGACCCCTCCACTTCCGTGCCCTGGGCAATCCTAAGGGCATTCACTGCAGATTGCACCATGTGATGATTGCCCTACCAAAGTATGATAATATGGTATCATTAAAGGACATAGATGCTCTTACCAAGAGCAACTATTGCAAAGGGACAATGACCACGTTGCAATGCCATTTAAGAGAGAGGACCCTCATTTCAAGTGCAAAAACAATATAACTTCACTAAGTCGAAATCATAGAATGGATACTTAAATGGACGGGATGCATTAAATAGGGATCATGTTTGTACAATATATATATATATATATATATATATATATATATATATATATATATGTATATATATATATATATATATATAAATATAAATACATATATATATATATATATATATATATATATATATATATATATATATATATATACTTGTATATATATGGATAAATATATATGCATAAATGTAAATATATTTCACCACTGAACAGGGGCACAGAAGGAAGTGCTCTAAATATATGGTTGCAACGTTCAAATAGTGCTTTATGGGCCTTTTTATCTTCATATTATACTGTGGTATTACAGTAAGAGACATTCATATATACTGTAGACCATGGACACCGTAGCTGAGGTACAACTTTCCGCTCAGATTTGCAAGGTCAGTGGTTCTCTCCCACCCACCCAGCAACAAATCGTACCAAGACTTGTGCTGAGGTCGAGAATAAGAGCATAGGGGCCAAGAACATCCACTAAAAAACGCTGAATCTTTTAGGCGCCAACCTTCCTTTGAGGAATACATACAAAAAAAAACACGCACACACACACACACACACACACATATATGTATATATATAAATATGTATATATATATATATATATATATATATATATGTACATACAAACATATATATATATATGAATATATATATATATATATATATATATATATATATATATATATATATATATATATATATATATATATATATATATATGGACGTCTTTCCGCACTGTCTCGAAACTAAGACGAAGTTGTCTTCATTCTGCATAATGAAATTTAACTTCTCATGGCATTAGATTCACACTCAAATCAATATTTCCATTGGGAATGAAAATAAAGTTTGACCAATCATATCTCTTTGATCATTTTTATTCTCATTCTTTACCAGAACAGCCGCACCGGATTTTAGGTAGTGTTGTAGTCTCACACTACTGCGATGGAAACAGCCATGAGTTAATGGGTGAAACAGCCTTTAATAGAAGATAAATAAATGAAAGAGCATGCAGAAATAAGTTATGACAGTTCCTTCAAAACGCTTGCTTGAGTATAAGAAAAGGTACAGGAAATTCAAGAAGTTTTGTCGTAACGATATCACCAGTGCATCAACTTTCAAAAAAAAAAAAAAAAAAATAATATATATATATATATATATATATATATATATATATATATATATATATATATATATATATAATGTCCTTTACTGTAATACAACAGTATAATATGAAGATAAAAAAGGCCCATAAAACATTATTTGAACGTTGCAACCATATATTTCAAAACATATGGCTGCAAATGTTCAAACAGTGTTTTATGGGCTTTTTATCTTCATATATATATATATATATATATATATATATATATATATATATATATATATATACATATATATATATATATATTATATATATATACATAGATACCTAAAATCACAGCAATAACTACTTCCCTATACGAGTGACCCATATATTTTCTCTAACGGCAAGAATTCTCTCCCAGTTTTAGCCACAACCCCCTCCCCAGCGCAGAGGCCATCTTCCCATAAGCCATATTTCCCCATGCTTTTCCGTTATTGTGACAGTCGTTGCAAAATACAGTGAGTGAATACGTCATCCCACCCTTGCGCCTTAATCACTACACGGACTACACGGGAGATAAGCCTTCCAGACACGTTTTCGAACTTTTCTTCTCAAAGGAGCCACGCGATAGGAGAGGCGCCTCATACCAGGATTCTTTTTTTCTTTTTTTTTAATAATATGCAGCATATTTGAGATAAAGCTTTAAAAAAAAAAAGCCTTATCTTATGCATGGTGAAACTAAATTCTTCGGTAAATGAAGAAGAATCAGCAGACGGAAACTTCATGCAAATCTAGAGAGCTTCCTCTCATTCGAGTCTGATACAGATCAGCTACAAAATATAAACAAGTAAAAAGTGCGCCAAAGTTTCTTCGGCGCAATCGAGTTTTCTGTACATCGTATAAGCAAGGCCACCGAAAACAGATCTATCTTTCGGTGGTTTTGGTATAGTGCTGTATGAGCCGCGGTCCATGAAACTTTAATCACGACCCAGTGGTGGCCTGTCCTATATTGTTGCCAGACGCACAATTATGGCTAAATTTAACCTTAAATAAAATAAAAACTACTGAGGCTAGAGGGCTGCAATTTGGTCTATTTGATGATTGGAGGGTGGATGATCAACATACCAATTTCAGTCCCCTAGCCTCAATAGTTTTTAAGATCTGAGGGCTGACAGAAAAAGTGCGGACGGACAGACAAAGCCGGCACAATAGTTTTCTTTTACAGAAAACTAAAAACAGATTTGTGCCCGCGGAAAGCCTACTCCGAAAATTTGCCGAAATTCATTAAGTATAATAATAATAATAATAATATAATAATAATAATAATAATAATAATAATAATAATAATAATAATCTCCTTCACCTCAATATGATTCACAGAAACTACCAAACAAATTGATTCTTGGTCTGAAAAACCTTCCCGGAATTCAAATAAAAGTAAAATTGCCTTAAATCAATTTGGCACTGATTTTTTGTCTAGATCCCCACCATGACAAGGTACTGATCATGATTATTATTATTATTATTATTATTATTATTATTATTATTATTAGTGTTTTTGTTACTGTTGTTATAATTACTATTATTATAACCAGCAATGTTCAAACACAAGTTTAAAGAACTTTTAAGGATTAGTTGAATTTTATATTCAAATTCTGCTCGAATTTTTTTTTTTTATAAAAGAGCAAACTGAAGAACAAACCTGGGTGAAAAGGCATCATTATTTAAATGTGCATATATTTACACACACTCGGAGAGACAGAGTTTATAAAACAACATACCTCTGCATACACAGATAAAAGGTCACAAGTGGTTACAAAGATCTTGTTACCGATACAAAATAATGAGTTAAAAAAATAAAAGTCTTTAAAAAACACCGAACTAAGAACAGAGCACTCACTGACGGTTTCAGGAAGGTTGGCTGAAAAATAAAAATGGGATATAGTATCAAGAGTAGATTCATTTCTACAGTTGTAAAACAATCATTCTCTCTCTCTCTCTCTCTTCTCTCTCTCTCTCTCTCTCTCTCTCTCTCTCTCTCTCTCTGTCATTTGGTCAATTGATATTTATGTAAAATTTTTATCAATAAATATTTTACATCGAACTCGCAGCGAGATTTCAAGGTCTCAATATTTCGTTGCCTGTGTGCCTATTGAGATAGCCTAATAATAAAAATATTTCACAAATTTTGGAAGAAGCGAACCCCATATGACTGGTAGTATTAAATATCAGGGTGAATATCCCACAGGGCAATACTCTGCGCCGAGAGAGAGAGAGAGAGAGAGAGAGAGAGAGAGAGAGAGAGAGAGAGAGAGAGAGAGAGAGAGAGAGAGAGAGAGAGAGAGCCATCTCGGGTAACACACCGTTTCCTCAAACCATCATTGGGAGATTTTTCTAGTTTCTTCAAAGAATTCTTTAAAACAGTCAGGGTACGCTTTTTAATTCTTTGTGGAAATAAATTTAACTTTTATGTGTAGGGTGTTTTTTTTTCTTCTTAATATGGGTGAAGGTATCAAGATTGCAAAGGAATATTGTTTAAACATGAAAACATTTGTAAGAGGAACTAGCGCTTCCCCGAATAGGTATAAGAGTAGATAAAAACACTTCGCTTTTATCACATTATTAGAATCTTCAAGAGTAGTTTTACTCTAAGTTATATTGTCACTTGGGATTTAGTGGCCGTAAATTCTTAATAATTAAAACTAAATATTTCGCTCACAGTTCGTAGAAAACGGAAACTTTCTATAGAAAACGCAAAAAAAGAACATCACAGAAAACGTATTTCAACATTGGCTAAAGTAGTTTTACGAATTCACTCTCCACTGAAGGGACTAACTAATCCAAAATTATAGTAAAACTACAGAGCATGTTACAAGTTAAATAAAACGTAAATAACATATTCATTCATCTATCTGTCTGGCCTCAGGGGCGTAGTTTGATGCAATTTACATTTTTTAAAGAAAACAACGATGGAATTAGATGTGCAAAAGCTATTATGAGAAGTCTTTATCTATCAAAATAATAATCACAGTACAAAAATCTTCGCATCCCATTGCAGATACCAAAGAGAGGAATCGTCATGAATAACTATAATAAAGTGTTATGACACGGTCCAGAACTATACAATTAACCAACTTCTCTCCAGTGATCATTTGATTACTTAGCATTCTTTTTCAAATATTTACACTTAAAATACAAATACTGACAGTTTTATTTAAGGGAAAATTTATTTCATCCTAAAAGACTCAGCTGTCTGCTACTGCTGAAATTTAGCTACACAAATAAAATCCTCTGAGGTAATCGAATCAAAATCTGAGGTTAATCAAAACTTGTTATTAAAACCGTTTCTAGATCACAAGACTTTTAGCTCAAAATTACTCATTGGCATAAAGAAAGTCATTCTTGGCTTTAGCTCTTTTTAAACTAATCCCTTCGTTAACCCTCAAAAATGATCAACAATCTTCTTACTTTCCAGAACTTCAAAGTCGCGGTTAACGTAAATGCAATGCACATTATTTTCAAATCAAACTATGTTTAAGGATTAATCGGAATAAACTCTGTGGAATGAGTTATTTTAACCCTCATCTGTCTCTGGCTCTCTACCTGTCCATCTAACTGTCTCTGCTTCTTGCAAATTTCATGAAAGAGCATTTTTTAACTTCCACCAACAACATAACATTTGCAAGTTAGAGTGTTCAGGAATTGCATTTTCACATCTTTACCTTTAATTTGCCAACTCTACACTTCTTGGCTTTCTTTAGTGACAGTCTTTGGCTCCTTTGCCCTGCAAAGGCAGCCTGACATCGAATTACACAGGCGTTGTCCACTTTTAAGTATATTTATTAAAGGTTACATCCGTTCATGCAAATATGCATGTACATATTTGTACATACCTAAACCACAAATCCTAGCTAAAACTGTAAATTTATCATGCGCATAAGAAATATTTATTTCGTTTATTCTATTTATTGTATTATCGCTGATCGTATCTCGATTAGAACTGAAAGTTTTGTCCTCTTTTATTAAACAATGCAGAAGCTGTTCACTGTGCAAATGATACTCAAAAAATCTGTCTTGGAGCGCTTAAAATATATTATATATATATATATATTTTATATATATATATATATATATATATATATATATATATATATATATATATATATATGTATATGTATATGTATATATATATATATATATATGTATATATATATATATATATATATATATATATATATATACAGTATGTGTGTGTGTGAGATAGAGAGAGAGAGAGAGAAAGAGATATCGTAATGGAAGGCGTAATTCATTCAAAATTCCTGTTAAGCTTGACCTTTGCCCCCGTGAGCTTATATCCCAGATGATTTAATTCCTAATCTTCCTATGATCACCAGAAAGACCACCTCCCACTTTAAAAGTCAGAATTTTAAATAGATCTCATGATCTAGTGTTGGAGAGATAAGATATACAGGCTTAGGAAATTCAATATGATATACAAACACATTCCCATTTTCTCTACAAGATTCAGAGCTCCTCGGTCGAATTTCTCTTATCAATTCCTAGCTTATCCCTCTACTGATACTGTCCACGGTTGACTGAATCAATTCCATCTTATCTATTTTTTATAAAAAATGAAACTTCTCTGTTACATAGTTTACATCTGCTATTGCCGTCCGCACTATTGTTTGTAGCGCGTACTCTAAGAAAAGTTAAAGAAGAGGTCGTTCAAAACCTATTTTACGGACCACTGCACAGAATCGTCCCTGGCAATTTCTCCGATCCACTGATCTTACAGTAATGTGGAAATATGGCTATGCGAACCCTTTTTCCTGCGCTGTCTTTCCAAGGTCTTCTTCATGGAAGATGCATAATAATAGGTACTCTCACTCACTGTGGGAACCGAGCTCTCTTCTAATCGGAAGATTCTTGCATCATACATTGGCCGTATAATATCACTATTCTTATGCGCTATTTTTTTTTATACAAACTGATGCTGTTTTCGACAGCAGGAGGTTAAAACATCGATTACATAAGCTCAACTTTGGTATTTTCACGCCCGTTGACTGTTCCTGATATTTTCATGAATATCCATGCAATTTATAATGGTGTTTGCCAGGAAGTTCCAAGAAACTTAGCAGAGGCAACGACCGCCTTCCAACTACTGTACTGTATTTTTAGGGACTCATGGGAGAGAGAAGAAGAGGAAATGTTCATTATTTATATATCTATATATACATACGCGCGTAAATACCGTTTATATGTGTTGATCTCTGCACGAGTTTACTGTGATAACCCTATACAAAAATTACATTTTCCGAAAAATTTTGTAAGAAGTAACTAAGAAGATAAAATACATGGTGAGAGTAAAAACAAATGATAGCAACTCATTTGACGTCAATTAATGCGATGAATAATATTTAATCACTTGAAACACTGGCAATTGCAACAGTTTTCTGAAGATGAAAACAAAACCTTTGAGTAATTCTGAATTTATCAGATCTAACAGGCTCAACAAAATTCGATCTACGTTATACAGTAGGTAACTCACAGTAAGTGGAATATGTGATCTAGGCACAAAGCCAAGCACTGGGATCCATGGGGTCATTCAGCGCTATGACGAAAATGAATGAAAAAATGGAAAAGATATAAATAATGAGTTTCTATACTAAGTAAACCAATAACAAGGTGATAAATAATGACGAGTAAATGAATCAAAATTAACTGAAAGAGAAAAAACGAGATGAAGTCATGCAAGATGATAAATAAACGAATAAAGTAAAAAAAAAAAAAATTTCAAAACATGTCTCAGCTCAGTTAAACTACCTTACAGCACAAACATGAAGGCACAGAATGCCTAGTTTCAATAGCGAATTTCAGGAAAGGTATGTAGGCCACTAGGTCAAAGGACAAACAATAATCCAGGTCCCTCTGATGTTCTCCCAGGAAGGGAGGGGAGGCCGATTGTTAGTCAGCAATCTTAAATATTTCCTTTTTAAGAGAGAGAGAGAGAGAGAGAGAGAGAGAGAGAGAGAGAGAGAGAGAGAGAGAGAGAGAGAGAGAGAGAGAGAGACTAGAAACTCTGCGAAGACATCTGCTGAAGAGAAATTGGCAGTGCTTCACACTCACCACTCATTTTCAGAAATTTATTTTTGATCCACTGAATGGAGTTACTGTTTCGGAGACGCCCTAGGAGAAATTCTCATTTGACCCTGAGAGAGAGAGAGAGAGAGAGAGAGAGAGAGAGAGAGAGAGAGAGAGAGAGAGAGAGAGAGAGAGTTCTTTTCAGATTCTTGACAGCAGGGATACCAGAGGGAATGGCAGCACTCAAACTCACTCCTCAAGGTGAATCCTTCGACAAAGAGATCCTCCGACAGAGTCCTTGTTATGAGGGACACTTGGAAAGGAAAGGTTGGATACCGAGAAAGGTTCCCGGGGGTGAAGGATGAGTTCCAGAGCTAAAATTGAAAATTATTTGGTAGTATCAATTTTATCTTGTCTTTTCATAATCGTATTTACTTTCTACTTTTTTCTCCATATGTTTCTTGCTATAACTTTAGTTAATATTTACTCTACAAAAAGTGAAATGGAATGAGAATTAATACAAGTAACCTGTATAAATAAATCGACCCTTACAAATATTTACAAAATCATACAATTTGCAATTAGGTTCCAAATTCAGTTTAGCAAACTCGGTTTCGTACTGATCTCTGGTTCGTAATTCCATTATAAAGCTCTAAGACCAGGGTGTATATTATGAACATATCTTCTCCCTTAAATGACGAAGAAATTTGTCAGATTTATGATCCATGACTGAACGAACAGTTTCGCGGTGTCCTTCCTGCTTCCAACATAGATGGCATAATTTTCAATTCGAAGAACCAACATAATCATTTGCTTATGTATATTTTCCTAAGTGAAATGCACAGCTGCACAGGAGTTAATGTACGCTTATATATATATATATATATATATATATATATATATATATATATATATATATATATATATATATATATATATATATATATATATATATATATATATATATATATATATATTTATATATATATATATATATATATATATATATATATATATATATATATATGCATATATAGGAACATATATATATGAGATTTTGTGATATAAATATATATATATATATCCATGCAGCAATGAGCATTTTAGTGATATATATATATATATATATATATATATATATATAGAGAGAGAGAGAGAGAGAGAGAGAGAGAGAGAGAGAGAGAGAGAGAGAGAGAGAGAGAGAGAGAGAGAAGTTACTAAAATACTTTTAAGATGCCATTAAAAGTTCATACAACGTTTCACTTCCAATTTATTCTCTACTTACTGTCCCTATTCCTGTGTCGACAGGTAACATGCCACATACCTGGAAATAGAAAAGAAATTTTAATTATCTAATTACCAACCCGGTAAAGACTTCAAGCAATATGGGCATTCAAAAATGTGTAAAATACTCTCTGGAATCTTTACTGTCGCACAATTAAGGATTTAATTGATTTACTATTATAAAATGAAGTCACATGGCCAATGGTCATTGCTTGCCAAGGAATGTTATGGCTGTGATTTCCATTTTTTAATTTTATGTAAAAGAAAACTATTGTGCCGGCTTTGTCTGTCCGTCCGCAATTTATTCTGTCAGCAGAATTGGTATGTTGCTCATCCACCCTGCAAACATCAAACGTACCAAAGTTAGTCATACTCGTGCTTCTGGCAACGATATAGGATAGGCCACCACCGGGCCGTGGTTAAAGTTTCATGAGCCGCGACTCATACAGCATTATACCGAGACCACCGAAAGATAGATCTGTTTTCGGTGGCCTTGATTATATGCTGTAGCGGCTGTACAGAAAACTCGATTGCGCCGAAGAAACTTCGGCGCATTTTTACTTGTTTTTATTTTGACGTGGAGAATAATGATCAAGAAACAGCCACGGTGAATACGGAGAAAAATCAGTTCCACGAATCACAAACAGACCATGAACGACAAACATTCGAGTTTATTGTCAGAAAAAGGAAAAATCATTGACTGCAGAAAGAAACTGGGTATAGGGCGCCAGAACACAGACATCAGCTTCTGACTTATCTACCTCCTCAAAAACACACGAAAAGATGAGAAATCTGATAAATCTGGTATAAGTCATCCAAAGAAAAATCTGAGAATGTAAATCTGAAGAACATAAAAATGAAAGATGAGAAATCCGACACTTTCAGTTGAAACCAACTAGAAGGTGGTGGCATTGAGTGGATTTCAAGTGGATAATCTTCGCAAGTTTTGGAAAAGGCAAACAAGTCATTATGGAGTACTGGAATTTTCGATGATATAACAGCATTGCCATCAACCGTAAGAGTATCTTTAAAGGGAAAACGTCGTTTAATACAAATTAAATAAACAAGTAAATATATAAATATACTGTAAAAGTCTGGCTAAATGACTTATTAAAACTTTGAATAAAGGTTCAACTTTGTACGTTGCACATTGTTCAAAATATAATGCATTGTTTATATTCGAAGATCCTTTGCAGAAGAAGAAAAGTTATTGTGTCTAAAAAACTAGTATGAATAATGAATAAAAATTCGACATCCAGTCACTCCAAGTAATACCTAGATAAAACAACAGAAAAATAAAAAGTGAGTGAATCAAAAGATGTGTACTTAGAAATAATGAACTGGCTCAATACTGACCGTTCGGTGAAATGTGATGAGATGAGAATAGGCCGAGGAATAGTGTGGAATCGCGCTGCTGATTGATAACTTCCATTCCCTTGAACTTGACAGAATAGGTCGATAAGGTTTAGTGTCTATTAAAGCATAATATAAAATAGCTGCGATGCAACTAATATATTATGGTATGACAAACCTAACTTATGTTGGGTATGATAACTTCAATCATAAGATAAGTGTAGTAAACTTATAAACTTAATACTCTTATGCATAATCGTCCAAGTGTATGACATGTTTTAATAGCCCTTTTTTACGGTAATTTTTATAAAACCAGTTACGGAAAGTCCCCATTTAATGTATACTTATACGTATGATAAACCTGTAATGCCGTGTATTTCATACACCTCATGCATAACTGGTACGATAAACCTAATCTTAGGTATGTATACTAAGCCTGCTGCGAGATATACTTTTCATCTTATACAAAA
The DNA here is from genome assembly GCF_040412425.1 of Macrobrachium rosenbergii. NCBI lineage: Eukaryota > Metazoa > Arthropoda > Malacostraca > Decapoda > Palaemonidae > Macrobrachium > Macrobrachium rosenbergii. The sequence goes on along the minus strand of NC_089742.1, from coordinate 62,934,658 downwards.
CCACCTTACGTGAAAAGACAATACAAGAGTAAACGTTTTTCCTCACAGGAACATTTGTAACAATGGTCCAACGCACCTTAATTGACTTTAGGGTAACATTAACCAACAGTGAAATGGTTTTGTAAGCACTTTTTGCTGGCTCGATTTAGATGTGTATGTATTAACTTATAGTCTACGGTGCATCTCTATATTGTGACTGGAAATAATGAGTATTTCCTAATGCAAATTGCATATTAGCAGAGGTTGCTTAGGATTTTTAGAAATATTAGTTGATCCATTAAGATGAATTCAATATTCTTGCAAGTGTGGTTCTTTTTTTATCACTGTAAGTTAATGAGTGAAAAGGCCACAGTGATGTAAATGAAAGGTTGTATTTTCCAAAATACAAAAAAAGGGTTAAAAACAGGGGGAGCTCTCGACCTTTTGCACAACGGAGCTGAAGAGGACCGTTGTGCAAACAGTCAAGAGCTCCCCCTGTTTTTTAACCCCCTTTTTGGTATTTTGGAAAATACAACCTTTCATTTACATTACTGTGGCCTTTTTACTCATTAACTTACAGTGATAAAAAAAGAACCACGCTTGCAAAAATATTAAATTCATCTTAATGGATCAACTAATATTTCTAAATCCTAAGCAACCTCTGCTAATACGCAATCTGAATTAGGAAATATAAGTACTTTAGTTATTCTGATCAATTGTAATTTGCTACGAGATCTTTATTATACATCAGTAATCACCTAATCTGAACGTCAGTAAACTGCGATACAACTGCAAAAATAATAAAAAAATTTGCACACAAAACACGTTATATGTTTTACTTCTACGTTTTCAGTATCATTACAAAGACAGAAATTTCAGAGTGCTGAATGAGATTACTGGACTGTGGCAAAAAACCAAAGACCAAGCAATAAAAGAACATAATTTAATTTCCATAACACCTGAATTACGGTAAATTTCAAGATTATGAAGTCTGAGAAGATTTTCAATATTTATATGTCGAGTTACCATTTCTGACGTGATTTCCCCTTGACTGATGCCCTCCAGTTGAAGGGGCACAGGAAATATGAAGACTCAGAGAGGCTATTGATATAATTGGAACAAATCGATTGGATTTACCACGGCGAGTTGTGCTAGAGAGAGAGAGAGAGAGAGAGAGAGAGAGAGAGAGAGAGAGAGAGAGAGAGAGAGATACTTTACGTATTATACTGAAGCCAATTCAGAATCTGAAAAAAAAGTGTAGGATGACAGTAAATTCACTTCTACAAAAACTAACCCTCCTAAATCTGAGTGATTAAAAATTCTAAGAATACTTTTGATTTTAAAATTAATTCCTTTCGGCTCCGCAAATGAAAAAGACGCATCCCACCAATACTTGTTAGTAGCTTCGAAGTTCATTTTTCTAAATTCATGAATGATCGTAAGTCGAAGGTTTACAGCCCGGAAAGTTGCAAAAACAGCCGTTGTAATAATAGGCCTCCACGGTGCTGTGATGTCAGGGAAGTGCAGAGAGCCTTTCTATAGTTTTCCCTCATTGACTGGCTACGCATGACGAATTTCGTGTCGAAAGTGCAACTGCCGATTGCATTTATTGTTCCGCAGGAACTCTCACTATCCTCATCCATCAATGACAGGAAATCTTGGTGTCGAAGTTTATCAGACATTTACCGAAAGAAACTCCGTGAGGCATGCAGCATTAAAAAAAATAAAATTTCTTTTTAGTTGCGGTTTCCCGTTTAAAATCACAAGCAGAAACCGTACATAGTCAATACTACATGCTTCGAGACGTTTACCCGTCAAAACTTATTCTCTTATGTCTTAAAATTACAAATTGCTAATCCATTTTGAATACCTCAGTATAGATGTATGGGCTGACCAAAGCTCATTTCTACTGTATATCCTCCTTTTTTTTGGGAGTACCTATCATTTCAGATGCAAGCGGATGAAAAATTAAGCAGGCGGCAGTTAATCAATTCCTCTTCAATGCAAATAAGTATTCAACATGTTTGTAAAATTATTCCCATTATTTAATCAAAGACAAGCATCAAATTTGCGATATATATATATATATATATATATATATATATATATATATATATATATATATATATATATATATATCTATTATCTATCTATATATATATATATATATATATATATATATATATATATATATATATATATATATATATATATATATATATATATATATACACTGCATATGTGCGCGTTTGTGTATGTATGTACGTGTGTGACTGTATGTTTCACTACGCACGCGCTAGAAAATGAAATTTTAAACTAACGATGCCATAACCTTCAAGTTTCTTACATTATGGTACAAAGGTCAAGTTAAATGCGATCTAAAATGACAAATGGAAGCGGTCTTGAAACTGACACCCTTCTTTCGATGATCGAGGTTTTAAATCTTGACAAGATGATAAATGCTCAAGCAACACCTCTACTTCCCCAAATCTAGGCAGCGTTCCAGTTGCTGCGATGATAAAATTAGAGAGAAATATTAGTTTTTGACAAGAGATGAACAATCCATCCTACGAAAAGGCTAGAACTTTATGAACTTTATGCACACAAAGTTAAAATGCTCTAGGTCAAAATGCAAACCAAAAAGACTTATGAATTTCCCGCAGTTTGCCATATGTGCTCATGTTCAGCGGTATTTCATACCTTCGGCAGAATGACAAACAACCCCAAATTTTACTCTCCAACACACAAGTTAACCTCTACCAGCAAGAAAGACCAATCTCTTTCTAACTGATTTATGAATCAATAACCTTAATAAGCTCTCGAACATCTGAATTTTCACGCAACTTCAGCAAATGACTAAACACCCCTTACATCTCCCAAGAACTCGTCTCTCCGTCATTTGACGTATAAGCACACGCGCAGAAATAGACTCCAAATTTGGCCGCCGGGATCTCTTATCAGAATCCGAAATGACCTTTGCCACCGTTTTCCTAGACACACCTGGGGATTTCTCGACGGTTAAATCAGACACCCAACGCATGGCCGCAGAAGGAGGAATTTCTCGAGTATAACGCCCGTTGTTTTGTGTGACCTCTGATACAGGATCTGACCTGTTCTTCCTACCCAGTACATGACAAATATATTCTGCTCACAATTTTGACGCTGTGATCACTGAATGGATTCCAGCAAACACGCTTCATTAACTTCTGTATCGTGCACCTGGGTGCCAACCGGAACTCTTGTTAGATTTATAGATAGACAAATAGGAAAATAAATGCATATACATACACACATTATATATATAAATATATATAAATATATATATATATATATATATATATATATATATATATATATATATATATATATATATATATATATATATATATATATATATATATATATATATATATAGAGAGAGAGAGAGAGAGAGAGAGAACTGCTGGAATGGAACGAAAGGCATTAATATCTATGAAGCACCACAGAGCGTCCAAGTTATATATGCAATTGGTTTAGTGTTTGTACTAGGGTTCGATGAGCTGCTTCAAAGTCTTCTGTGAGGTATGAGTAGTAGATAATTGTGAGACTTGTTCCTCACACAGTGTCCGTCTTTCAATCTTTTATTGAAGGACAAATGAGATAATGACTGCTGTCTTCTCCACCTCTGGAGCCAACCGGCAAGAAAACTTTGTTCGTGAAAACGTGAAGCTTATATATATATATATATATATATATATATATATATATATATATATATATATATATATATATATATATATATATATATATATATATATATATATATATATATATATATATATATATATATATATATATATATATATATATATATATATGTATGTATGTATACACATATATTCATACATATGTGTGTGTGTTTGTATGTATGTATGTATATGGCATGGCAAAGATGACAACAGACGACATTCGAATAAACAAAAACAAAAACAAAAAAATGGGAGCATATTCGGGACCTAATGCCTGATGCATATAACATGAAAATTTTATTCTTTGTAGATTATTCCATCATCTAAACCACGTGTGAATAAACAGTTGAATGAGATAACCTTAAAACGCCCTTAGTGTTCTAACCTCTATGATTTAATCTTACCGAAACCATCAATTCGGTAACTGTAAATTTTGTCAACAAAACAGAAAATATATATGAATGATACATTCTCGACCCTTAAGGATCATGGACAGCCTTCGCGCACTGTCCCTCTTGTTGGGCACATCACAAAAATTTTTTTCATATATATCGAGTTCTTCTGGTAACGAATGTATTCACCATGAAGATGCGTATTAATCTTGAGGACATTCTTCATGTAACGAATATATTCAGCATACAGATACGTGCTCGTTGTCAGTGCATTCTGTCGCTGGCCCCCACTGGCAGAAGGCGAGAGGGAAGAAGATGATTTGAATAAAAGAAACTGCACGAAATGACAGATCAGAATCAAGAGAAAATTTCCATTAATATTCTTCGGTTGACCGCGATCCCCTCTGATTGGTCGAGCCAAGGACTGGCAGTCTCGGTTCATACAAGAAATGTATTCGTGATATCTAGCGGAGTTTTGGACTCGACTCTTCAGACCTTGGGAGAGGAGAGAGAGAGAGAGAGAGAGAGAGAGAGAGAGAGAGAGAGAGAGAGAGAGAGAGAGTTTCCATGCTTTCTGTACTGCACAGTCATGTAAATTAAAAATAAAAAGACGGCAATTACCTGATGACTGCCCTTCGTATTTTCACGGAGGGAAAAATACAAAATGTTGCTGAAATGGGACCTGAAGAACAGAGGACATGTAATTCTCATGAACGCAACGCAAGTTTCAACGATTTTTGACGAAACGGTAAGCAGTCAAATAGGCTACCCAGTATAAAACTTTGATCGCTCTGTTAATGCAATAACATATGTCCTAGCCAGAGACCTGGGAAGCTGCACAGCTAGGTCATTCTAAACCACTTAATCGGTCCTGTACCATGTGAAGTGTATGGCTATGAAAATTACTAATTCATAAACATGATAAATTATATTTAAAAAAATCATGGCTCTTAAAAACAAACACACTGCATTAGCAAAATAAGACGAATAAGTTCATATCGAAGTTCAAATCAAAGGCAAACATATAAATAAACAATTATTATAAATCAAAAGAAAACTAAAGATAATTAAAAATATATATTGTAATGCATTTGAATAACAGCAATGATATGCATATATACAGAGCATATTACCGAGAGAAACTTTCCATTTCAATCATTTTAAAGAAAAGCTTTCTGGACGGCGAATCAAGTCAACCAAGAAAAATGACTGTATTGCCTAATCACCCGTCTGAGATAAGCATGATAGCTAAGACGTTTCTGAAATTCTTATTGTTAAACTTTCTGAAGAATATTTGTATTTTCACGCAATCGCCTGCCTGACCTATAAAAGGAAAGAAATACTGAATTTTGTTTGCATGAAATGAAAAGCTTTCAAATTAAGATTCAGTCAACTGTAAATCAGAATCCGGGAAAGAAAAAAAGGCTTAAATTACAAACCAAATGAAAGCTATACAAATCGCTGTGCAAATTTCCATCGATCTTCTTAAGGGAAGAATGAACAGGGTTCAACGAAGAAAGACACTCAGTTGTATGACAAAACACATAAAAATGAGACAGAAGCGAACATGCATCCACACACGCAAATAATCATGGATAATCATGTGTACAAGAGAGCCACGCATCCGTGCACACACATATTAATTCATTTAGAAATAATGATTGACTGATTACGGCTACCAAAACCGTGGTCACAACATCTAGGTTACTGAAGCAGAATACATACTTGTAAAAAACATATCCAAAGAGGAACATATAAACATAATAATCAGGTAAATATATGGTGCACAAATCTAAACCTAAAATCCGACAGGCCTAGACATATGTGAAAATGCTGCCGATCACCAAGCTCTACACAAAAAAAGGCGAGACTCGATAAGGTAGCAACTTCAATATCGGAATGGGTCTTGATCTTCTATAAATTGCTTCTTTACAGGCGAACTAATAAGGGAAAGTAAATGAGACTGCAAAGATGTACCTCAGACTGTAGGATGTAGAAACAGAAAAGTTCGTGGCCTACGCGGAAAAGTTGTCCATATTATGACAACTTTAGTAATAGCTGAAGGTTACCTCTGAGGTATGATCTCGTTTGAATGAAGTTATAAAAGGAAAATTATTGAAGTTATAAAAGGAAAATGAATGAAGTTATAAAAGGAAAATACCATGAAAACCAACTTGCAAAATTCAAAAGAGATCATGTCTTACCAGTTCTGCCCTAGTAAGGGCCAAACAGGGTCAGGGTGAAATGCAGAAATAAAATTAATTTTCTTACGAGAAATCAAGAAAAATATCCATGCCTATTGATTTGCTTACCAGAGAAAACGACTGATATAGAAACTGTTGGGTTAACGGGCTTAGTGAAAAGTTAATAGCTTAGCTTAAAAAAATAAGAGGAGACTAATAACACAGGCTACACGACGATGTTCCCACGAAAAGGAAATTAGGACATTCCCATAATTTTCTCTATCTTTATATGCATTCCTTTACACACTCACTTACAAACGCACATATATGTACGTACATGCATACATATGTACATACATATACATACATACATACATACATACACACACACACACACACACACATATATATATATATATATATATATATATATATATATATATATATATATATATATATATATATATATTACGGAAAGACAGAGAAAATACTGTGACCTAGACCTAATTTTTCTCATCCCAAGAATGACGCGTCTGAAACGTGTTATACTAAAATCGTCGTATTCGATGAGAAAAGTATGTCACGGTTACTTCACGACGGCGGCCCCTTGAAATATTCCCTTCCAGCAGTGAGGCCGTTTAGACGGGTCATTCAGCTCTCCTCTATTCCTGTGATTCAGAAGAAAATAAGAAGCAGAACTGGGAAGATCTACGACGCCCGCAGGGCAGCATTACTTCCTCCAGACGTACTTCGCGTATGATTATGTGCGCACGTACAGACATTGAAACCCGCACATACATACATGTATACACACAAATATATATATATATATATATATATATATATATATATATATATATATATATATATATATATATATATATATATATATGTGTGTGTGTGTGTGTGTGCGTATATAAATTGTTGGAAGAATTACCCTGAACTATTTTTTGATAAACAAGATCACTTTGGCGCTTTAATGTAATCTAATTTACTTTTCGGATAATTACATTAAAATCACCTAAGCATTCATATAATCAGATACATTTTTCAACAGTTCATATTTACAACAGCTTTCAAATGTTACTCCCCATGTTCATTCAAGAGACAGGCAGATAGATAGTCATGCATATATTTAAACAAATGAGACCCTTCATCTCTTCGTAACAAAGGGCAAAAGATATTTCTCACATTAAGGAAATAAGAACTTCCATAGAATTAAAGAATTAAACTCTGAACATAAAATTGTAACAAATGTCTCTTTTGGCAAAACCAGCTGAAAAAAATACTTTCACTCATAGAAAAGATTACGACTGCCGCTAACAAAAAAAGTATGAACGATTTTGCTCATCTTTGCTTCAAATCTTTTACAACAAAATCTCAGTTCTTAAACTGCATTCAAGTAATAAAATAATACTAATGACAATATAAAGAAGAAGGAAAAAATTAAAAAGTAAGTGACCTGAAACCTAGATCTCAAGCTTTTAATACCTATTAAATATCACAGAGGAAAAATTTCGCTTCTTACAATCACGTAACCACAAAAATACAAAAAAATCTGTAAACATAATTCAAAGAAATTAACTTACACGTAAAAAAAAGAATAATAAAATATCAGGAGCAACGAAAACTGCTTTGATCAAGAAGACTCCGAGGCCATCAGATAATATGTTTGTAAAAAAAAAATTGCGTAATTTAGTGGCAATCCTAAACGCTGGTTGGTAAATACATTCCGTGACCTCGGTACTGGTTGCGTAATGACCTCACTATCCCATTCATTCCATCATCTACCCCCCACTACCCCACCCGCTTCCACAAAAACTCTTCAACCAGGGGAAGATGATCCTAGACGAGAAAATCTATGCCTTTCACAAATGAAAAGTCCTGATTAGTCTATGGGATCAAGCTAAAGCAACATTCCCGAGTTTCTGTTCTACTTCCAAGAACGGCGACAACAACAAATATAACAATAAATTGAGTATCACTTATTTAGAAAAAAAAAAACACGCACATACAAAAAAGTTATGCAGACGAAGAACAGGAACGTCTTTGCGTCCTACATACGGTCAATCAAAAGATCCACCTACGCATTTCTCTTTCTCTCTCTCTACTTCTGGTGAGTTGGTCAAGAATCGTAATTTGTCAGCATTTCGTCATAGCATGAAGATGACGCCATCTGAGAGAAGGTTCTCAGATTCGGTCAATATAATGGGATAATTGACTTCTTTTCCTGGAGAGAGAGAGAGAGAGAGAGAGAGAGAGAGAGAGAGAGAGAGAGAGAGAGAGAGAGAGAGGAAAACTGATGGATCAGTTTTATCTCTCTTTGATGGGTCAATATCCATGACGATATTTGAGGGAAACTAACAATTTTAATTTTTAATAATTCGATGCAGAAAAAATTAATAGATAAATAAGGAATATTATGACAATACTGGGTTAATCTGTGAACTGCCAATTTGATCTACTATGCTCTTAAATAACTGATGGATATGGCATACACTTTTTGAATAAAACAAACAATCGTGTACATAACAGCCTGATTCATTTATAACGCAAATTACAGGAATCTCAGAGATGTCTAATTAATAGGTCACAGATGCTCATTGCTGTTGCAACGTCCACAGTTTTCTCAGGGCAATTAGCGGGACCGTAAGAAACTTGACTTTGTGCCTCTAGATGTTTACCTTTAACCACCTCTTTTTTAAATCCACAAGAAAATTCCCTGCTCCTCAGGATTTCATGTCCATACTTACACAATCCCCAAGGTTGCTTACCTACCACAGAAAGGGGGACTATGACATAAACTAAACTTGCATTTTTTATGATGATGATGATGATGATAAGGAAGAGAAGGAAGAAGCGACAGAGGAGGAGCTGAGGAAGAGGAAGAAGCGAAAGTGGAGGGAGAAGACGGGAGTGAAAATAGGAGGGTGAATAGGGTAAGGGAAAAGAACAAAAGGAGTTAGTAGATGGCTACAGAGTGAAGACCACTGAGTCGTCCGATAGCATTCTACACTTTAAATGTAATTTTTTAAGTTTTTAATTTTGGCGAAATCAGTAAACAGGTATACTCAGGTGAGCTTCCTCCATTTCTTGATTTCACAAATAACTCCACACATCAATATTATGGCAAATTAAGACAGGCAAACGCAAAAGACAAAACTAACAACTGGAAAATGAATTATTGAATAGATACAGACGAAAAAAATGAACAGATATTAACAGACAGAGATAAAGGGAGAACAACTTAGTGGAAAAACAGATGAAAAGTATTCTAAGATGCAAAGAAAAATTATTTATTACGAAATAAAAATATGAAAAAATACAAACTATTCTCATGGTTACAGTGACGCCACACAGGAAAAGTAGAAGTCAGACATGGCATGCTCAGCACACACACACTTTCCAAAACCAGGCCATGAGCATAAGAAGAGCATTCAAATCTTGAACAGTTAATGAATTTGGACCTTCGTGAACAAAACTTAAATATAGGTTGAATTTCAGAAATTATCTAAAAAACATCAGTCCACGATCGCCTTCAGCTGAACTTATTTATTTTATGATAAATGTAAGACAAAGGACGTCAAACAATCGATAATTAGTTGCTGGAAGCATAATGCAAATATGGATGAGAGAAGTATAGGCTGACAGAATTGATTATGAAAACAATAAAAAAAACTGAAGAAAACGTGACAACTGCGAGGGACACCTAGACATTTGCCGGTAACGTCCAGAAGAAAAAATACCGAAATGCTGGGAAGTTTAGTGGTTATGGAAAGTGTTTATATTTTCAAGGAAAAAATCAACTGAAATTTTGAATTCCTAAGAAACAAATAATGACAACTGAAAAACGACGTGGTAACTTTAATGGCCGAAACAAATCACTAATTTACACATATCTAATATCTAATGAAAAATATATAATGGTAAAACGAAACAATAGCGTTGGTATGAAATATGAATAGATAATATTATCTAATGAAAAATATATAATGGTAAAACGAAGTAATAATGTCGGTATGAAATATGGATAGCTTTGATTCAAAGTAAAAGCAAATCTGCTCTGAGTGTGTGTGTGTGTGTGTGTTTGTGTCTGTATATAAGAATGTGTGGGCATATATATATATATTATATATATATATATATATATATATATATATATATATATATATATGTATATATATATATATATATATATACATACATATATATATATATATATATATATATATATATATATATATATACATACATATATATACATACACACACATATATATATAAATATATGTATACATACATATAAATATGTTATATATACATGTATACACACATATATATATACTGTATATATATATATATATATATATATATATATATATATATATATATATATATATATATATATATATATATATATATATATATATATATATATATATATATATATATATATATATACATACATATACATACACATCTATCTGCATGCCAGGATCTTTACAAGAACATCCTAAGCAAGCAACTGACAAAAGTTCAAAATATTTTTAATGTTTTTATTTACTAAAGTTATGATAAAGTAACATCGCAGTTTATTATATTCTTTGTATCTGATGCCTGAGTCATAACAGTAAAAAATCAGGGACCGGAAACTTCTCTCGCATTGCTGATACAAATAATTTTGTCAAGTTAATTATCGTTATCACCATTAGTGAAAAAGGGCGAGACGCACAAGGATAATTTGAGGAAATTTCGCTACAGTTTTCACCTATTGCAAAAGTTTCAATATAATCATTTTGCATTTTTTTATTCTTTTTGCTTCCGGCAATTCAAAGCGCCCAAATCGGGACAAAAGGTATATAATCATGAGACCTCGTGCCGATTCCAGCGGCATTTTATATCTGTATTTCAGACTTATATTTTGAGAGGAGTGTAACGGACATGTATATACAGCTACTACCTCTATAAAAAGGATAGGTTTTGTATTATTATTATTATTATTATTATTATTATTATTATTATTATTATTATTATTATTATTAATAAAAATACATTCTAGTAGGCCAAAGCAAAAGCAGCATTAAATTATTAATGGCGACTTATGAGAAATGGCAGACCCAAGAGAAGACCAGAGAAAATATAAACTAATAATATTAGCTAATAATATTTAAGTATGCAACACTTAAAAAAAAACATTATCCACTGATTTACTACGTCACTCGCTAAACCTATTAAATTATTTATAAAAATAAGAGTCTCACGAAAGTCATCCATATCTTTGTTTCTTCACACAGCCTCGAATTAATTAAGCCAAGAAATCTATCAGACTTGACTGCTTGCTCTACAAAGAGCCAACACGACTAAATTGGATTTTATTTCTGAAGTATCTGCGTTTCATTATACTTGAAGCTAAGAACGAATCTGCAGTCTATAATCTGAGGAAGGGTTGCACGATTTGTGCAACAGATTAAAACATTTAATGTTGCTTTGAGATCATACAAAAATGTCGCAGTCACTGATCGTCACCACTGCTGCACTGAACATGGGATGGAAATAACGATGACAGTAACGGCAATGATGATAATGGTCATGACGACCATGATACTTGCCCTAACGACGGTGACTGGAGATCAATTATTTGAATGCCAAAGCGAATTTATACATTTCTTTACAATAAGAAGTGAACATTGAGATACGTAAATAAAAAAGAATTAGGCTCATGTCGCTATTTTTATTTTAATAGCCTTCCCAACACAAAATTATAAAAAAACTAAATAAAAATATTATAAACACCAGAAAAACCATAGCAAGCAGGAGGAATTACTTCGTGACTAAGAGGAATAAAAAAAATTATTCAAGATCCAAAACTACTATAAAGTAAAAATGTTTCGTAGACACGCTACAGAAATCTCAAGTCTTAACTGAAGCAGAAAAGCAGGAAGTTACAAAAATGACCTTATGAAACACTTGCACGGGCTTCATGGATGACGGTCCTTTTTTTTGCGAAACCATGCAATCTCGGAGGAATCTTCACGAGAAGCACCTCTTGGGCGAAGAGATTTCAATTCCTTCTAGAGAGTAATCCGGCGGTCTTTTGCGTGAATATTATCTTGCGCGAGTGCATAAGCCACGTGAATGTTACGTTCTGAGATGCTACGCGTGGCTGCAATTTTCATCATCAGGGAGAACATAAAAGGTTCCGAACTATTTGTGGCGCTAACGATATCCGTGATGTGGACTTGTTTTTAATGGCGTGGCTCCTCCGATTCGCTCCCCAGAAAGTATTCCGTCTTTCTTAATAACAGACCCATCCGTCACCCCCGCCCACTTCTAACCCCGCAAAATATAGATAGGACTGATATCGAGTATCACTTTCAGTGAATACTGCAATGAATGAAATAAACTTCGACATAAAACAACCCAAACCAAGCAAGAAAGCAAAGCAGGCCTAACGGCATATCCTCTCGTACCCGGAAATAGACAGAGCGTCTGCAAAATCATTCTTCTACAATTGCATAACATTTAGGAAGTCCATGACAGGAGTGTAAGCTGTGAGGTTATGGCTTTTAATATGCATTATGTAATGCAAAATGTCTACGCAGGGTACAAATCACAAAGCTTAAAGTAAAACAATACAAAACAAAATTGACTTAGTACACAAGACCGCTAAAATATAGACAAAGAACTAATGCTAGGAAATAACAAACTACAAATAAGATTTACAGGTCCGCGGTGAAGTCTGCTGAAAAAATGAACATATAATGAAAAACGTTCAACAACTCGCCTTTGTCACAGTAACTTTAACACAGCCTCTTATTCTTCCTCGAGGCTTTCTCTTTCTCTCTCCGTATAGGCCTCACAAATCACACTTTCTGAGGAAAAATAACACTTAGGCCCCAAACCGTAAGAGACCTTGAAAAAGCCCTTGTGTCCTAGGGCCCAGCCTGGCAAGCCACGAACCAAGATTAGCACCAGCGGCCTTTCCAAATCTCCTCTAATGCTTACTGGACGGTGAAGGCCTGAAGGAAGATGCTAAAGATAGGGGCCTACAGAAGGAGTTGGATTTCATTGGGAAATCCCTTGAAGTGTTTTTTTTTCCTTACAATCTTACAATATACCATTGGTTGTCCTGCAGATAAGAATTTGCTCACAATTATAGCACATAATTACGTGAATTAATATTAAAATAAAGAACAACAACTACTACTACTACTGCTAATACTATTACTACTACTACTATTATTATTACTACTACTACTACTACTACTACTATTACTACTACCATTATCTCTCTCTCTCTCTCTCTCTCATGCTACTGAGAGTGAGAAACAAGCCAGTTACGAATGCGGCTATCTGAAAATACTAAGTTACATACCCATATAATTTATTTTCAACATCGAAGGAAAAAATGAAAGAAGGGAAGACTAAACACGGTATCTGAGCAAATCACTTTAAATCCTGAGTTAACACGTCAAGAAAGCTGGCCTCTAATCTTATCGATTCACACGGCAATTTGTGTAATCATTCAAAAACGTCAGAGGCATAACAGTCTCTTTGCTGCCTTCTGGACCGTAATGAAACTGACGAAAATTACTCCACCTGGTGGTAAGTAAATAACTTTGATTATATAACCAATTAAATACATCGAAGCAAGACCCTCCATAATGGTGTAAAATGACGCAATTGGTGTAAAAATAAATTATGCATACTAGAACTAGCCAAAAGTATTTAGCTATGGAGCTTTACGCTAGAGCACATACGCTATGGGAAGAGAGACGTGGAATCGGATGTAGCTATTTTATCGACTCGAAAAAGGAGTGGGTTTATTGGAAGGTGGGGAGGGGGCCCGAAGGGAGAGCCGAAGAAACTGGGCAGACCGTGGCCAGGTGCACCTGTCTCATTCTAAATTCAGCCAGCGATCCGATCTCCAGGGTACTCTGAGTCCTTGGTCTCGGTACACTACGATTCTGTGAAGAAGATAAAACGCTCCCGGCTCCTGATAGCTAGAAATGTCGTGAGACACAGTGAGTCATGTTTCAGTTGTAAACAAGACATAACGTCCTAACAAATTTGTATGGTTTTTGTTTCTGTGACGTGCCTTTGAACTAAAAAGGGTATGACATACGCATGGTTTGTTTGTTTATGCGTAAGGCTGTCTCCTTTGTATTTGTCTAGAGGAGATTCTACCAAGTTTATTCTGGCTTGATCGGGTAACTCAGATTATCCAGCTTTGCCGATATACGGAAAAAAGATCAGATTTTAACATAGTTATTCTCAACTCGTCGTATCGTTATTCTACCATTAATGAACTTATTCAAATCACTGTGGAGATAATATCAAATCAATACCTTTGTTAACATAATACGTACGTACGCCATCGATAAAAATGGATTATTGTTATGCATACAAGGCATGTGAGATAATAAACGGGCTGAGTGTTCAACATTTACGTGGAATTCGCTTTACTGGAGTAAACAAAAATGCCTACGCAACAGGAAAATTTATATTATATATATATATATATATATATATATATATATATATATATATATATATATATATATATATATATATACCCTCCCCCACACACACACGCACACACATATATATACACATAATAATATAAAAGGTTTGCCATTCCCACAAACAATGAACGTGCAATTCAGAAGACGTTGCCGTCATGACATAAACTCAAAGGCAATCTGTTTTGTTGTGTCTTCTTCAAATTCTTGCCACTTAAGCAAACAAGACCTATGTAATAACATGAAGCAGTTTCAGACCAAATCTCTATTCTTGGAGACTGCCACAAAAGGGTAACCAATTATTGTATCGCCAGTATCCCGGAATTCCTCCAGATCCTTGTATGGTAGTACTGTAAATCATCGTCGGGTTTCTAGTGATACCGATGCTACCACTCAAATACTCTATTTCGGTTTATGGTGCCTGTTCCTACTGTACAATTACGCGGTCAGTCTCATTATCTTGATAAAACGTAAAATCATTAACTGAACAGTTTCTAGTACACATATACAATCAAGGTACTTGCTCAACAAAATGCAATCTGCAAGAGCAACTAGGAGCATCAGTAAGCTAAATATGACACAGAAATATATCAGCACATCAGCATAAACAACGACTAAATAAACTGAAAAAAAAATCAAGGTAGGCGCAGAAAACCTCCCTAAAACTTGCAACGCGTAACGAAGACAGAGCAGATCAATTCTCAAAGAAAAGGAAAGGAGAGAGAGAGAGAGAGAGAGAGAGAGAGATGCTCTTTCGGAGCATCCTCCCATACACGAAACCCATTGATATTCATGACATGCTACCTGGAAACGTCCTGACGGGTTACCAGACATCGCAAGTAACCCGATCCATCGTTCTTCCACAGCACCCCTTCAAGTCTATCCAAAACAGATGTTTGCATGTATGTATATATGAGAGAGAGAGAGAGAGAGAGAGAGAGAGAGAGAGAGAGAGAGAGAGAGAGAGAGAGAGATGCATGGACACAGACATTTACATCCTACCCTCATTCAAGGGATAAGGTGTTTCAAGTCCTTACGTCTTTCTTGGGAGAGACCATAAAGGTATAAATTGTCAGTTCTGCTTCGAAAAACTTAGGGGTTTAATTTCTGTGATGCCTTCTTTTACTTGTTTCATTATCAGAATGCAGCTGACCTTAAATGCCCCTGTTAGAAAAATGGCTCTCGTATCAGGGATGGTTTTTTTTAATGTGTCCCTACTTGACAAGAGCGATTTAAAATCAATTCGCTTAAACGGCCATGCCTTCAACTGCTTTCAAGATTCTCGTTCCTTTCGCCGAACTGTCGTTTTTCTGTCTTTCTACGGCTACTGTCTAGGAAGACGCTGCGTCGTATAAAGGAGACAGTCAAACTTCTATTCGCCCAAATAAGAGGAGCTAAATGATCACTAATAATCTTATTGTTTATTCAATAAATGTTTCCTTTATCAACCATTTAGCTGTGAACTTCTCTCACATCTTTTGTTTTCCTTTAATACTGTAACATTCATTCTTTAAAGGGGGAAAGTCGCTACCTTCTAGGTTGGGCTGTGCTGTTATCCTGTTCTTTGTTTAAAAGTACACCAAAGAAGGATTCGTTACTATTTTTATAGGCTAGAAACTGGCAACGATAATTACTATGCTTCACTTTAAAACAACCAATTTCACCTAAAATATTGGCAGAGTTTTACATAAATTACGCTAATTGGTAGTAGAAAAGCCGATTAAGGTGTAATTAAGGTGAACAAATGGGCCCACTTGAATTCCAAAAAAGATAAAACTCTTATATTAGTCAAGGAAAATAAGGTGAAGTTGAATACAGCGACTGAACTAGTTTCGCTTATTTTATGGAAGTGTTTATTCATACATAAACACAGAGATTCGTAACAAGAAGCTCCAGGAAGTATTTAGTGTGAGAGAGAGAGAGAGAGAGAGAGAGAGAGAGAGAGAGAGAGAGAGAGAGAGAGAGAGAGAGAGAGAACTTTTGTTTCTTCATAAACCCAGACACCTTCGGTCGTAGCCATGACCTTGAGACCTCCCACCCTTAAGGAATAAAAGAAGACCCCAAGAAGGTAGAAGCCTTTCCTTAAAAGCAAGAGACTTGCGTTTCAGTGGAATTTCAGCTGTCATCTTAAATGGATACTGCATACTTTGCTTTTGCAAAATTAAAACAGCCAAGACTCTTTAAACACTCGCTAATAAGTGGAAAATTAACACACTGGCATGAATCCTATGTTTTTATTTACAGCTGTTATTAGCATGGTATTAGTGTTTTTCATTCTAATGAGCATCGCATTCAAGGTCTTAATTATTCATTCCATTCAGCGGTTGTTGATTCTACCAAGTCTGTATAGAAAACGCGTAGAGCATGGTAATTTTTTTTGAGGTCTAACTTGTGGCCAGTAAAATAAAATGGCTCAAAATAGAAAGAAATACACGCAAACTGAGAGATAGAGTATTCACTCCTCTGAAAATTTCCTACGCGGTACTAGATGATAGTAACTTTATCTGTATACTTCTGAAGGAAATACTAAAACTTCAATGCAAAATTTTTAGGCACGTTTTACATTTTCAAACATTCGCCACCAAACAAATAGCGTCCAAACGTCATTGTGCAACCATTAATACTTCTCTTCTTCCATTCAGAACTACCCATTGTTTTTAAAAACCTCTGTGAATTATGACGGTCGTACATTCTCAGTAAAGATCAGCATGAACGAAATACACCGTAGAAAGCTGTCGGGAACAACGAGCCACTCCACTTAGAAAGAAGCAATGCGAGCCTCACTCTCACTCTCAACCTCTTTTGCATCCAGCGAACCCACCAGCCACGGACTGACCTTGGAATTGGTTATCCTTTGTGTGACCTTAAAACTTCATTGGCAAACGGACAAAGATATAAAGATATAATCGTGGATTGTTCAGTCTCCCATGCTCAATCAGCACTGCCATTAGCATGCTCATTAAGGTGCTTCTGTTTTAACATTTAATTCAATTCAGTATGTGTATGAATGGAGGTATTGAAGTTCTATGAGTCTGCGCTTGCGTTCACGCTGGCATGACAGCATGGATGAGCGCGCGCAAGTCCGTTAAGGCACTGACGTGGTATTGAATGGCTTCATTATACCTCGGTAGTAAGATGCATGACAAGAGTTTACTCAAAGTTGTGAAACTTCAAAGTGAAAAGAGAAAGGAAGAAATATATGACCAATTCTTGTAATTGCAAGACTATGCCATAAATCAATAATAAAAAGCACATAAATACACTTCTATAAATTTATACAGATTTTCCACGGAATGCTTGCAGTGACTCTCCAATCTCCAGTCACTTGGAACATTCCAGTCCACCTTCAAGATGACGTTTTGGCAAAGGCCATAAATGCCCAGAAAATGCTTTGCCTTGACCCTGGCCCCAAAGAAGACCTTCAATTATGTGCTTGAAATATGACTTATTATGGAGAATTATTTTCGTGACTCTGGAATCCTCAAAGTCTGGAAATTCTCACGAGAGTTTACACGAAAAATTTGATGAATGATAAAATCTCTGTCCTTCCAGTCATACCTTTTGTAAAACAGAAAATGGTCTTGTCCCATCAATGTTCGTTGACGAATTCCCCAAGGTATACGACTCTTTTCCACATTAAATTTTTTTACCACATCATAAAAGTTTTATTAGTATTACACTTTCCACAAAAATGATGTACAGTAAATATTTTTCGAGCATAATAAATAATAAAAAGAACCACACCAAATTATTCGTTTAAACGATTTTGCTGGTCATATACATTCAGAAGTATGAATAATTATTATTTCAGTGTTGTATGTATGTGTGTATATATACAAGAAAACTGCAAACATTTTTGTAGAAACGGCATGTACAGTGTACACGAATTACAGGGGCAATTGTGATGACACACAACCCCCTCCCCACCCCTTTTATTTCTTGTAGAGAGTTCAGCGAAATTTCAGGACAAACCCACAATAAGTTTAAGGTTACAACATACCTATTTCCGAAACATACCCATCTGTGTCTGTTGAGGGAGCACCCATCAACAGAATAGAAACCACTGACTGACTCCCTTTCGTATTTCCTGTCCGATTCAGACCACATTCTAGGTCATGGTTAGGTGTAACACCAAACATTCCACAAAACCTGAAATGCGCTTTTACTTGTTGGCAAACCCTTATATAATTTTTGAACGGTATTTGCACATTATTTCAGGAGAGTGACACTTTAGCGTTGGCCATCATGTGGCAATTCGCGGGACCTCCCTTCGTCTCTGAGACTCCAGATACTGAATTTCTCTTCACCAATATGAATCACATTTTTAAAAATAAATTCAAAGGAACTCTGAACTTCGGTGCGATCTCCTCCATGATGTGATCTACAAAATGTAAAGACTACCAATCTCTTTCTGCACAGAAGCTGTCCAGTGTCATGATTCACTGTCAGTAAAATTTTACTTACTCCACATTAAAAATGAGTTTAGGCTGAGGTTATATTTTAATTTATAATTGCACTTTCTATTATAAGATTTCAAGCTAAGAGCAAGTGTGCTTGCAATATACCCAGAAACATTGGTCGAAAAACTTTATTAGTTAGCGGCAATATATGTGACTGCATAAGTCCTGATATGATGTACACTCGGCATGGAAATAAAAAAAAAAAAACTACCGATTTCTGACCCATGAAAGGTTGTTTAGCAAAGAGGGTATAATCTGTGAACTAAAAACTAACGACAAGTGAGGGGTACAAACTGAAATTGTAATTCTTAATAACGTTAATAATTTCTACACCTTTCAATCGACTAGAATTGATGGAAAGTACTTGTGTTTTACCAATTCATGAAAGTAAGCTGCATTTTACCGCTAAAAATCAATCAATATTTCTTTCATGATTGAAGAACTCAAATCGGCTTAGCAATATTCCAAGAATAAAGCAAAAAAAAAAACCGGTTTCTTTAACTACGAATTCAATCAATAAGATTTTGGAATTGGAGTTTTCTTGCTTATGCTATCAAAAGAACAATGAGAGTTGAATATTGTCTCACTCCCTGCAAACAAGACCATAAAATGTCCTGAATGCATCAGTGACAACAAACCAACAAACAGAGGACCCTTTCATACGAATCGGAGCATAGACCTGCACGTCCTCATTATCTCGTCACATTAACCATCATCAAAAGACCAAAAAGACTAAAAGAGCTACGCCCTAGTCAAGCCCTGATAGCAGTAACTACGGTTATTATTACAAGCCTTCCTTTCTGTGTAAACCTTTAAATGTGACCCCTATCTTAGAGAGATTCATTAGACTTAAGCATAAAAGAGTGACATCCACTTGCTCATGAATCTAAGGCGAATGAAGGCGATGTACAAAAGGAATTCAACCCGGCTTCTTTTCTACTCGAGTACAGTTACTAACCCTGCGGCACAGTATCAGACAATCACGTTTCTTTGCTGCTAAACTTTATACTAAGTTGAATAAATCTATTCTGAAGAGATGTGAATATTTACTCGCACAAGTTCAGGCTTGTGAGAAATCACCTTAACGAACGTACGTAATTTTAAATTGCAAAATTGATCGAAGACATCGGCTACTTGGTACAACGTCTGGCGTCAGAATGCTGATAGGTTTCAGAAAACGTGCTATTGTGATCCAGCCCTAACACTTGGTTTATAACATTGCTCTTGTACCAAGTAGCTGATTTCATCCATTGATAATGCAATAAATTTTCCCACCACTTTTAGATTTATATAACTTAACATAAATTTTACCTGAAAGATGTTAAAAAATGTCATGAAATTTGCTCGTCTGGCACTACCGCCACGGAAATATATGAATAAACGTAAGGTTAGTGGCGACTCTTAATTTTAGGATTTTTAAAATAAAATTAAAGGAGAAAAATATGGCGTCACTGGGGTTACTTTTGTAAATAATGCAGATAATCAAGGAAACTTGTCATGTTAATGTGTTGCTTACAGGCCTGCTCTTTT
Source organism: Macrobrachium rosenbergii (assembly GCF_040412425.1). NCBI lineage: Eukaryota > Metazoa > Arthropoda > Malacostraca > Decapoda > Palaemonidae > Macrobrachium > Macrobrachium rosenbergii. The sequence goes on along the minus strand of NC_089742.1, from coordinate 62,913,864 downwards.
ATAACCTGAACACAGTTTAGGTACCATACTAGGCGAATGGGCATCTGTGTTTATTTTTGGATGCCAGGTTACTGGCCAACTTTGGTCCAAATTAGGCCCTTGTTTTGACATATATAGTTGGTTTTTTCTGAATAACTTTTCCTCAAATTCAGTGCCTGAGTTTTAAATTAATATCTTTACGTCTATTCTTGAATATCTCCAAGTTTTCAAAAGCTTATTGAATAATCTCGGTGCCGTGTTCCAAAAAGAAAAATATTTCTTCCGATATTTGTTGGCGCTAGACTGATTTGTATAGATTAGATTAGATTAGATATTTTATTGACCACAACAATTATACATAGCTCATATTTACAGTAATTATTTATATTTGGTCCAACAAAAGGCACAACACTACACTTGGCAATACAAAATATTACGTACATAAAAGTAAGAACAACAGGTTTCTATCCCATACAACAATAAAACAAAAACAAAGAATTATCATATGGCAAACAAAATTAAGAACAAAATTTGACATTTATATGCAAAAATCATACTCCAAAAAAGCTATCTTTATTCTCATTTTCCTTTCAACTCACAAACATTCATAAATACTCATAGAGGACTAAGCTAATAATCTTACATTGCTCTGCCAGGGTTCGCTGATTTGAAAATATATCCCTCATGTGTGCACACTTAGATGTGATGTCTGACTTGAGAAGATCTCTTAAATATTTTGGTTTCATACCTTTACACATATGTAAGGCTAATGCATAAACTTATTTTGGATTCAAATAATGCTTTATTAGGCAGCAAAAGATATCAATTATAACAATAGGGACAAAGTCTGTCAGGGATTTGTTCACTGATAATTTGAATGAAATGTAACTTCTCTATAAATGATTTGGTAGACCATTAAAAACATAACACCCCCAAAAACAAAGGTGAAAGTGAAACAACTTAACTGAAAAGCATCATCCCCATTTTCATTTTTACTTGCGCTAAAAAGTGAACTTTACTTTCCTTTTCCACATTCTTTCGATACTTGACCTTAAAGATGGCTTTTGTGAAAATGGCAAACAAAATATTTGCAGGTATTTCGTCAAACATGAACTAGTCACCTCACCCAACCCTTCGACTAAGAATTCAAGAATATAGATGTTGTCTTGTAAATAAAAAGAAATACAATTCTATTTTGATTTTCTTTATTGCTCTATAATTTTGCATGAGTCTGGAAATACATAAATAATATCATAAACAACGCTGCACCTTACAAGAGAAAGTGGAATTCTGGTCATGCGCAAAAATAATACAGAAATAAATATTCTGACTGCGATAAAATGAATTTGTAAGTTTCACACGATTAAGTCTCATATCCAGAGGCATAAACATGAAAGGCTTTTAAAATAAAATAATGCAAGACACACACAGATACACACATACACACACACACACACATATATATATATATATATATATATATATATATATATATATATATATATATATATATATATATATATATATATATATATATATATATATATATATACATGCATATACACATATATAAATATACATATATATAAGTACATATGTATGTATACATATATGCATACACATCAGATATATATGCGCTAAGCTCCGGAAGAGGACTCTCAGTCCAATCAGCTCTGTCTGGGAGGGCACCCATTCTGTTGAAATGTGGCCTCTGGGCTCCCTAGGTAGCTCTATATGAGGGCCTCTCTGCCGGACTAAGGACCAAAGGGTCCCTTCGGAATCCGCGGAAGACTACCTCTAATATTAAAGCTGATTTATTCTAGCAGAAAAAATACCACAACGAAGCTCCTACTTGCTGCATTCCGTTCTAAGGCCATTTAAGATCTCTTTGGCTTCGGAACTATGAGACTACTCCAGTAAAAGAGACGATAAATCTAGTGTTTTCAAGGATTCTCAGGAAATAGGAATTGAGTTGTGTTTCATTTTTCAATATTAAACCTTATCAGAGTCATCATTAAAGGCACTCCTCTGGGGATTCAGAGAGTTCCTTGGTTCTCTTGTTTAGCAGAGGAGGCCTTTCCTGGTACTTCCCAAAAGTCCGGAGGCCACTGTTCTACAAATTGGGTCTCTTGACGGACATAGCTGAGAATGGTTTGACTGAGGAGATATCCTCTGGACCTCCCCTCAGAAAGCAGGACGAATCTCAAGGTTTGGAAAAAAGATAACGCATTTATCTATTATTGGAATTCGAAAGGTTAATAAACTTAAAACAGTAAATTGATATAAAGTATGCCTATTTTTGTCCCATTTAAACTGAAAGATATGAAATTGGTAAATAAACAAATTATTCAGTACATTTTATAGGCCATTTAAACTTCATATATAGACACACACATATATATACCATATATTATATGTGTGTATATGTATGTATGTATATGAAGTTTAAACAGGGAGCCACAAAACAAGTAAAACAAGAAAGGTGGCATAGTGTCTGTAAATGACTGGGAAGAAACTTGCTTTTATGGAGGTAGAATAGAAATGCATGAAGAGATAATTGAACAAACTCTCCTTTATGGAAGCACAGTGTGGAGGTAGAATGCGAAAAATAGATTTAAAAAGAACTTGGGGCTTTAAGAAGAATGTCTGTTTGCGTGACGTAATAGGAGATGTAAGTGAGAAATGTGGAGGTATGACGAAGTGGTAAGAAGTTTAGCAGGCGGGAGAGAATGAATCAGAGTATTTCGAGATGGTTTAGTCATGTAGAAAGAATGGAGGACAATATCTAGGTGAAATGCGTGCATAATTTGGAAATGTAGGAGGAATGATTAGAGTAAGAAAGGGCTGGGTAGATGGAGTGGAAGAAGTACTGGAAAGAGTCTTAATATCCAAGAAGCACAGGAGTAAATGCAGGATGGAGGTGAATGGCGCAGTCTGTCAAGGGAAGCTCACGTCTCTGTTGTTTTGTTAGAGTACAGAGGATTACATCATGCTTCTTATCTCCTTCAACACACAACCATACTTAATCAGTCAGCCAGGGAAGTTCGATGAACTGCTGATGAGCCTTCTGTTCAGGTAAATGAAGCAACTAGTGTTGTGCAAGTTTTCTGCTCAGGGGTTCAGCCAAAATTTAGGTTTTATTTTTTCTCAGGAACCTTGAATGTCAAAGGTAACTGGTCAAAGGTGATTTTATATATATATATATATATATATATATATATATATATATATATATATATATATATATATATATATACATATATATATATATATATATATATATATATATATATATATATATATATATATATATATATAACGTAAGTTTCCATGCAGCATAAATAATTGAATATTCTTTTCATAGTCTCTTGGTTCTATCTTTATTCGCCTTGTTTTCCTCTCTTCCCGATAGCTAACCCACTACATACCAACGAGAAGGGCCTCCCTCCATTCTCTCATTCAAATTCCATACCATCCCAATTTACTATAACTACCCTTTCAAAATGTCATTTCCTTTAGCTTCACTAAACGCTAAAACTAATTCTAATATCTCTTCATCTTTACCATTTCCTCTCTCCTCTTCTATTTCTTTTCACTTCATTCATTGTTTTTCTTTCCTTTACTCTCGGTTTTTTCGTCCCTTACATCCCTTCCTATTGGCTTTATCTCACTTTTTTTTTTCTTGGGTCTCCAAGGCCACGGCCACGAACCCTTCGGCAGAAGCTGGTTGATGAGTGGGCACCGGAGGAAGAAGATGATAACCTGGGGAGGGAAGGAGGAGGGAAGGGAGGGCGCTGAGGAATTTTGACAACATGATGACTCTGACAAGGAACATATCTGACAGCGCTCTTACTCTCTGATTAGCATCAAGCATGTCATTGTCGACAACGAACCATGATCATATCACAGAGTTCCTGCAAATTTATCTCGCTACTGGTTCGAAGATGCTGAGACGCTCCTTTGATATAATATGGGATGCTCAAGGAGCAAGGGTCTGCGCTGTCACAAGTTTTGATTTTTATTGGTAATTAAAATATTATTGTATTGCTGCTGATTTCTCGGAATCCTGTCTTGATCCTGTTCATCCCAATTTTCTTATTACTATAACTCTTCTGTTGTTTGTTTGTTTTTCAGCTTTCTTGTTTTTTTTTTTTGGCACCAAAAACAAATTAACGAAGTGTATGATTCCTCTTTTCCATTTTACGCGATTAAATTTATATGAGAAGTAACAAAAACATATCGGTATTCAGTAACCTTCTTACACATATATCCTCGACGTTAATAATCGCCAATTATTGCGACGCATCTAGATAGACATAGAAGCTCAACCATACCACTTGGAAACCGTAGATATCACCTTCAGACTTGAACATGTATATCTCTTACTACATTTTTTTCTTGGATTCCTGAAACTCGAAAACCACAGCCAGTTTCAAAAACGTGAATGAAATTTCTCGCCAGGGATAATAACAAGACAGTATTGTTCGCAGACACCTGTCAAGGATAAATGAATAAATCTCCAGTGAAACAGCTTCATCACGATTCTTGTGTCACGAAACACTGCAAAGATGAACCGGTTGCCCTTATGTCAACTGCGCGTCACAAACAATGGTAACTGCTTCTCACCGACCTGGGTATAGAGAAGAAAAAGGAGAAAAGGAAGAAAAAGGAAGAGAAGAACAGTGAGATGTTGGAGCTAGGAAGGGGGTAATAGAAGAGACAAAGAAGGAGAAGGGAAGAGTTAAAAGAAGAAGAAGAAGAAGAAGAAGAAGAAGACAATGAGGTCCTACATCAAAGACCCATAAACCAAGGTCATAGTTGCCACCAGAGGCAGTAACCCCATTAATGATATCATCGCTAAGCACAAGGACTTCCCTTGAGTGAAAAACTGAAAAAAACAGAATGATCATAAAGACAATAGTCTTTAATGGCTTTTCAGTGAAACAACCTACACAGCAAAAAAAAAAAAAAAAAAAAAAGTGCGGAGATTCTCCGCAAGAGGTATCCTGCCAAGGACACTGCCGCAAGGGAGGATGAAAGGGTAAGAGCGGGTAGTTAAGACGAGGATGACGTCACAAGCGAAGTTTAGCATGCACAACATTGTCATCTAAAAATATTGTATGCGGTCCTCCAAACTTTTACTTTTATCTCAGGTTCGTTTAAGAGACGACGTCAGAAGAATGCCTGTTACTTCTTTGAGGCTTATATGTTTCATTCATTCATAGAACAGAATAGAATAGAATATAGAATTTAGGCCAAAGGCCAACCAGTGGAACCTGTGAGGTCATTCAGCGATGAAAGGAAAATTGACTGTAAGAAGGTTTGAAAGGTGCAACAGGGGGAAAACCTCGCAGTTGCCCTTTGAAACCATTATTAGAGAGGGCGGAAAGTCAGATGGAAGAAAGAGAATATGAACAAAGGTACAGTAAGAGGAATGTAAGAGGTTGCAGCTAGGGGCTGGAGGGACGCTGCAGAGACCCTTAAATAATACTTACAGGGCACCAAGGTGCACTGACGGCACTAACCCCCTACGGGTTGTACCTTCATATAGTGTTTAGTCTTAGGCGTTTAGTTGACAATCAAACAAACACTGTTTACTTAGCCTACATACTTTAACCACAAGTAGCCAATAATAGCTAAAAGACCTCTCACGCATCACTGGCAGAAGCAAGTTTTCGTAAATCCTTTTTACCTGAACTCCAGTTTTCATTTTATATCTTTTTTTCTTCTTATTTTCGATTCTCGTGCAAACCATGCCCTTAATGCCCTTAATAACCACATACATTAACATGGGTTCTGAGACGTCAGGCATGGTTCCCCAAGAAAAGGCTGTGCAGAAAAAAATCAATGATAATTACAGTACTTATCTAATTACTTTGAGAGAGAGAGAGAGAGAGAGAGAGAGAGAGAGAGAGAGAGAGAGAGAGAGAGAGAGAGAGAGAGAGAGAAAAGGTGGGGCGGGGAGTTCAATAAATACAGGTCTTTATTTTTAAGATTATTGCTCACGATCCAAAAAGAGGTCATTTTTTGTTTACGGATATTTGACAACTGGCAACTTAGAAATGAAATGAAGAAAATAAAGAAAAGGCCGAAAAGGCAATGCAAGGTTAGGACAGTCCAAATATTCTGGTGAAAGGAAGTTCATTAGATAGATATTATTCGTTGGAAACTGCAACAAAAACTATAGTGACAATGTTAACAAAAAAAAATTAGAAAGATAATACTAATAATAACAAAGATTACAATCATAGCAAACTCGGAGGTCCCTGATACCTGTGGAATTAATCACCTATCATCAATATCCCGCAGAAGTAGTCCACGAGTATTCAACAAGGCCTTATGGCATCTTCACAAACAGATGACGCAGGTTGTTTTTTCTAGCATAAATTACAGATAATACTTGGTTCTTTCTCACTTATATTCACAGCAGATCATTAAACAATTAATAAAATTAAAAGGTATATATTTCGACCTGCATTTATATATATACATATATATATGAAAAGAAAGAAAGATATATGTGTGTGCGTGTACATACATATATATATATATATATATATATATATATATATATATATATATATATATATCTACGTAGGTATGTATGTATGCATATGTATACACATGCTTCTCACCTTTCAAGTTTTAGCTATAGTATCACAATCTTTTAACCTTCGAATCAAAACTATATTCTTACAGCACAAGTCATTTTCAAGCAAGTGTGCCCTATGTAGTGAAACCTTCAATGTCATCCCTTTGAGGATTTCTTTTCACGAAACAGGATGCCGCCTATCAAAACCATCACCTCGTTACCTAACAACGACCTAACTCATCCAGGTTAAGAAGGATTCACCTCGCCTTGGCACCGCCTTTATACAATATAGAAAGCTTTGGCTAAAATTCACGTTGACTTTATGCTGACATCCACTCTTCTACTCCTCTACTGCTATTCCGCGAAAGAAGCAATCATGCTTTCGTTATACAAGGCACAATTTTATTCAGTCTCAACAGAAATCAACAAATAATGACGTCATGCCGGAAGAAGTAACAACTTAACAGGTATGATCTTCTTGCCGTGTTTAGCAATAGCAAGTGACGCAGTGGAGTTCCTCTAGGGCGTTCGTTATCACCTGTATTGTTTTTGTCTGATGTTGTTGCTGACATCGAATTTATAAGAGGATATCCTCTCCCTTAGGCATAAATTCTTGCAGTTCATACCAAAGCAGAACTTGCCTAAGGTTTTGAGTTCACAGCCATTATATTCACGCTCCAGTAACTTGTAAGTTATCTTATTAGCGTCATGTGTCCTTGCATAATATCATTATCAAATGCGAATATTATCAGTTTCTTTGGCTTATCCAAGAATGGATTCCTATTACCGTGTAATGTGTTTCAAACTGTGTTTGCAACTAATTAATACTTTCAATAATAAGGATAAGAATAGAGTAAACTACGACACTTTGAAACTGAAATCAGTCTTTCAACGCTACTTATTACTGATCGCGGTTTCAAGAACTTACATTCTCATAAAAGAAAGGTAGAAGAGAGCTTCTGCCTGAAAGAAAATGAAAAACTATCTTCATCTTAATCATTAACCACATTCCCCTCATCAACAACCATTACATGTCTTGAATGAATACTTGATAAACAGCCAAGTAAACAGCAAACCCAAAAAATGCGATGCCCCAACAAAGGTCAAAGGCAGAAAATGATTCTGCACTTAATGTGCATGTCTGAGAAACTGAAGTTCAAGGTGTAACCAATTATCCGTTATTATCTTGCCCAAACAGGCAATAACCGCGTGTTAGGGTATTCGAGAAGTTTGTTCACAAGAATATGTACCCCGCTTAAACAAAGAAATGAGAGAACGTTTGCTGAGTATTCTAATTAAGATAGTAACCCTTATATTGCGTTTCTTAATAAATTCACTACCTCATTAGACTCATACTCCTGAGATACTTCTGAGATCCTTTACAAAAATCAGATCGCATTAAAACAATATCATGGCGTTTATAATCGTACGTTACTATGGAAAAACATGTGTAATTCGTAATATCAAATTTACTGCCTGTTCATATGGACGTGACCTGACAACTACTGATTTCATGCAGCCTAAGAGTTTAACATAGGTGTGTGCCATGTCTCCACAGATTTCATTATTCAATACGGATGGAATAATGAGAAAAGTTAGAAAAAGGAAAGACGTATGTGAAATTTGATCCATAAAAAAGGGTGGTAAATAGCCCTACGGGTGACTGATGTTTGCTGAAGATACAAGGCTAGTTGGTGGCAGTGATAAGAAGCTGCACAGGCTGGGAACAGAGTTTGGGGGTTTTTATAAGACGAAAAAGATGAGAAAAATGTCAGCAAGTAATGATGTAAAAGGAAGCTTTGACGACAAAGAAAACAACTTTTTGCACAGATGATAAAAATAAGGAAGTGGTTCATTGCAAATGTATTTGGCAGTAAATATAATGGGAGGTGGCAGAATGAGAGAAATGGTGAGTCCCAGAATTGGTGAGGCAAAGAAGATAGCAGGAGTCCTTCTAAAGGTTTGGAAAAGCTTATTTGTGACTACGGAAGCAAAAGTTTGAATGTGTGTGTGAATTGTTGAGCCAAATCTCCTTTGTGGAAATAAAGACTTAATGTTGAATGCAAATACGAGAAAAAAAATGAAAAAGCTATTGAAGTAAACTGACTGTGTATTATTAAACAGGAAGCGATGAAAAGACGAGAAATGTAGATACGAATATGTGGAAGAAAGGTTATTACGAAAGAAAAGCAAAGATCAGAATTTTCTGAAGTGGTTTGTTTAAACGCGTAGAATAAGAGACGAATGTTGTAGAGAGGGGATGATTCAGAAGTTATAGGAAGAAGAAGAGGGAAACCGAGAATGAGCAAAAATGCATTGTAGAGTGGCTCAGTAAGATCTAAAGAATAGGCTACGTGTGGTCTAGCGTCCGGGAGGGAGAATCTAGACAGTAGACCGCCTAAGATCCTTTCTTGCAGGTTTGTAAAGCGGGTGATATTTTGGAAGTTTTCTCAGCGGAGGTTCATACTGGACTTATGTAAATAATCCGCATCATTAGCACTGGAAGTAATAATTGTACGATAAAAAAAGTCTATCAGGTTATAAGTTGAAGCATACACGACTAGAGATTAACTCAGCAGTATAAAAAAAATTATAGTGCTGCCTTCCCTACTGGAATAATTGAAATACAATAAATAAATCAGTGATCCCAAACAAAATACTAAATACTAACTTGATAATATTCTGTATAATAACTTGATAATATTTGGTATCGTCGTCTACTATACGAAGCAGCAAAATAAAGTGGAAACGAAGAAGCAACCTAAAGTGGAAACGAAGCAACGATCTAAAGTGGAAACGAAGAAGCAATCTAAAGTGGAAACGAAGAAGCAATCTAAAGTGGAAACGAAGCAGCAACCTATAGTGGAAACGAAGAAGCAATCTCAAGTGGAAACGAAGAAGCAACCTAAAGTGGAAACGAAGAAGCAATCTAAAGTGGAAACGAAAAAGCAATCTATCTAAAGTCCAATAATAAATACATAAAAAAACACCATACCTTGACTTATGAGTTCATTTAGAACTTGAAATAAGTGGGACTGTCAGAGGACCACATAATTACCCTTTCATTACGACTCATGACCAGATGTACAATGTATCTCACGCTCGGCTCACGCTGCCAACAGCCTAATCAAACACCTGTTCGACGAGTAAATCTAAAATGCGGAGTAGCTAACATGTACTCAGCACATTCCGTACCCCAATGGCCATGACATTGGCCGAGTCTAAGCATATTTATATAAAAGTGATGGTATATTCGTTAGAAGAGAGTCACTATTTCTATTAACACATAAACAGAATTAAACCACATTGCCGATTTCTATGAAACATATAAATCGGCAACGATGTGATATATTTGTATGTATGTATGTATGTATGTATGTATGTATGTATGTATGTATGTATGTATATGTATGTATGTATGTATGTATATATATACTGTATATGTATGTATGTATGTGTGTAGGTATGTGTATATATATAGTATATATATACATACCTACATACATACATACATATATGTGTGTGTGTATTTGATATAATAAATGAGAATGTGTATGCTGGAACTCTCCTATCCACTATGAACAAGGTGTTGCATACTTAGATGGGAAATATATTCCAGACTATAAAAATTATTTCTTCTTGCAAAAGCGGCGCACTTCGATGGAAACAAAGAACTCTCCAGTACCTCGTACCCTGGTGAGGGACGAGACCTTGGCAATGGTACGTGGTATGTATAAAAGGTGAGTAAACCCCATGCCCAAAGAGTGCCCAAGGCCTTCTTAAGGTCGGAGCAAACGTGACCATTTTGCAAAGCCAAGAGGACTGTCAACAAACAGGTTGAGTCGGTTGGGTTCTTTTATCCTTGTTTGTAAAAGCATTTTAAACATTAAAATATCACCTTACAGTTATAATAATAATAATAATAATAATAATAATAATAATAATAATAATAATAATAATAATAATAATAATAATAATAATCATCATCATCATCATCACCATTTCTCTTTATCTCGTCTGGGGTATTTCTCACAAGTTAAAAAAAAGAATGCAGTTAATCACAAAAGATTGCTTGCACAACACCATGTACTTAAGTACAAAAATGAAATATGCAATAAAGGTAGACTTGAAGCATTATTTCCTGTTTCTGCATATATTAAGGGTCCAGCTTTTGTAGAGTTATTATTTTTTTTTTATTAAGGTTCCAGCTTTTGTAGAGTTCTTATTTTTTTTTTTATTAAGGTTCCAGCTTTTGTAGAGTTCTTATTTTTTTTCTAGTCATTCATTTTGAGTGAATAATTATTGTCAAACTCCCTTCCTTTGTTCTTTACTCTATATCCTTTATCAGTGACCATCGCCGTTGTGACACATAATATAATCCTGTATCAATCGGATTCGATTTCCATTGGTATAGTCAAGAAAATCTATCCTTCGGAAACTTGAAACGTATATTCGAAGTGTTGGTTTGTTCTCCTTGAATAATAATAATAATAATAATAATAATAATAATAATAATAATAATAATAATAATAATAAATGCCGAATCAGCTCCAGGACTCATGCAGAAGAGTGGGCTACTAGAAACAACGCAAATGGTGAGAAAAGTGATGGACTCCTAAGGAGGCAGGATGCAACCCGGAACCCCACACTTTAAAACCCACCCGGTCGAATAGGATGACTGTGATAACCAAAATAATAATAATAATAATAATAATAATAATAATAATAATAACATGGGTATTATGATAATATTAAATGTAAACGTAAAAGGAACAAAAAAGGGCGCTGTCAGCTAAGGAGCCATGAATCACTACCGCAAACAAGCGGTCACTCAAAGAGCCTAACTTCCCTTAACCGAAATTAAACAGTGACGCTGCACCTTTCAGGTAACTGGCCCGTCAGGACGCAGCAATTTTTATCTTTTCCCTCCTGTCATTCCAGGAATCTTCCATTAGCGAAAAGATAAGAGTAAATTCTCTCAGGTCAAAATGAAACAAAATCACGGCAATACTTTTCCAACGTTCAGAAAAATGAACGCAATAAGAAATATCTTAGCATGATATTTGATGACTAAGCTCGCATGCTTCACAAACATACGTTCACATACAAAAATACATACTCACACATTATATTATATATATATATATATATATATATATATATATATATATATATATATATATATATATATATATATATATATATATATATATATATATATCCAATGTAGCACGAATGAACGTGTGTTGAGAATATCATAAAATCCACGTAAGAAGGTGAATGACAACCGGGACTTTGAACAAGTACTTTCATAGTTTATTCTACATTTTCAAGCGTGAACTTGTTAAAAGTCCCTGTTTTCACTCACCTTCTTAGTGGATTTTATGATATATATACACATACGGTATACACACACACACACACACATATATATATATATATATGTATATATATATGTATATATGTATATATATATATATATATATATATATATATATATATATATATATATATATATATATATAATATATATATATATATATATATATATATATATTATATATATATATATATATATATATATATATATATATATATATATATATATATATATATATATATATATATACTGTATATATGGCCTTTGTGTTGTGATCTGTAGCATTCTCCTGCACGAGTAAGGAAGATGGGCAGGATCTGTTAAAAAGCCATTCTGCCTCTGCTGACCTAAGCAGTGAATTGTGATAGACAGACGATTTCGGTATGACAAAAATTAATTCAGATATTACAAGCAAAAAGCCTTTCAGTAATTTTTTCACATATACTTTATCTTTAAATTTTCTTAACACATAATTTCCCCTGCATCGCAGTTCTAGCTATGATATAATCCTAAGACTAAAACAAGTAAAAAATGCGCCGAAGCTTCTTCGGCGCCATCAAGTTTTCTGTACAGCGTATAATTCTGTATGAAACTCTCAGGCATGGCCCATTGATTTCTCAGCCGCGGCCCATGAAACTTTCAGCCACGGCCCAGTGGTGGCCTGTGTTGTTGGCACCTATAGCGGTGCCAGACGCACCATCATGGCTAACTTTAACCTTAAATAAAATAAAAACTACCGAGGTTAGAGGGCTGAAATTTGGTATGTTTGATGACTGGAGGGTGGATGATCAGCTTACCAATTTGCAGTCCTCTAGCCTTAGTAGTTTTCAAGATCTGAGGGCGGACAGACAAAGCCACCTCAAACGTTTCTTTTACAGAAAACCAAAATGTATTTACAGGTGGCAATACCCTTACTCTCTGAAACAGGTACAAAAAGTAACGCAGCGATTTGTCCGAAGCCATATCTAGGTTACAGCGCAGAAAAGTTGCGTACACGTCGTTCTGCTACGTACGATGTCTCGTGGGGGCAAGGGAGGAGGAAGTCCAAGGCTAGGGCGAAGCAACCCCAGTCAGGTCAGGGCACGGCGCCCTATGATACGTTGGGTTAAGGGAAGGGTAGGCAACGATGCATCCCTATTGCAATATGTCTTTGATATGCTTTTAAGCAGGCAGCGACCCGCGGAAAAGAACGTGTGTGACTCTTCTGCACTTTTATCGCCGTGTCATCTAACGTGTTTAAAATATTTTTCAGACCTGTCAGTATTTACCTAGAAAATACTTGGGGAGGGGATATTCATCGTACAAACTCCTTTCTATAAATATGGTATTAACTACTTTTTAGTTTTCTGTAAAGAAAACTATTATTCCGGCTTTGTCTGTCCGCCCGCACTTTTTCTATCCGCCCTCAGATCTTAAAAACTACTCAGACTAGAGGGCTGCAAATTGTTAAGTTCATCATCGACCCTCCAATTATCAAACATATCAAATTGCAGCCCTCTAGCCTCAGTAGTTTTTATTTTATTTAAGGTTAAAGTTACCCATCATCGTGCTTCTGGCAACTATATAGAATAGGCCACCACCGGGCCATGGTTAAAGTTTCATGGGCCGCGGCTCATACAGCACTATACCAAGACCACCAAAAGATAGATCTATTTCGGTGGCCTTGATTATACGCTGCAGCGGCTGTACAGAAAACTCGATTGCGCCAAAGAAACTTCGACGCATTTTTTACTTGTTTCATTTTTTTTTCTTTAAGTCCCAACATGACCATATCTGGAACAATTTTTTTCGCTTGCCCGCCGATAAATAGCAAAAGTACTATCCGGGCGTTTTAAGAGGATAAACCCTAATAGGATTTACGTTGTAAATTTTGCAGATTAAAATTTCACTGAACACTTTTTCCTATGTTCAGTGGACAACTGAAAAGTTGAGAACCGACAGAGCTGCTCAGAGTAAGAGGACCAACTAACCCAAGTTTACCACTAAGCTCTACAAACCGTGACACATGCGGATCTACAAACGACTACGTATGTATGTAACACACACACACACATAATAAATATATATATATATATATATATATATATATATATATATATATATATATATATATATATATATATATATATATGTGTGTGTGTATGTATGTGTAAACATATTTCAAGATTTTTAAAACTGCTAATATTCTATGGCATTTACAAATGGTTTGCAATCTAGTTGGTTACAAACATAATTCATGATTTCAACTTGATCCTGCAGCACTTCGAGTAGAAGTGTTAGGCTACTTAACTTTACTTTTATCTTTGACCTGACAGACGTCTTTACTACAGCTGCGATATTTCACCACTTTCAGTGATCACGAAAGATTGAGATTCGGAAGAAGTGGGCAGCATCTCTAACGAGCTCATCTGAGCAATTGACCAGACCCAATCTGCTTAACTGCCGATTGGAAAGATTTTCTTTTTAGCGTACGTGTCAGGATCTGAAAATGTAGTCATAACCTTTATCAGCTAGAGAAATGTTTAAATTAACTCATTCTACTCGCTTCCATTTCAATCAACTTTATAACACCTTTCTCCATAACTTTCTCATTGAATTATTCTTAGACTATTATGAATTGTTAGAATGCCCTGAAGACGCAGAATCCATTTCAAAACACGAATGATTTTCACCTTTAAGCGTCGATCATCTTGCAACGCTTTGTTGAACACTGATCGGTGAAAATTCTTTCGAAAATTATCATAAAAATCATTTAAACCATATTTTATCTTGGAGTTTTCTTTTTTCACCACCCATGCCATTGTAATCACATTTATAATACCTGAAACTTTTTACTGCTTTATTGCTGAATTTATTGATTTATCTTCAGCTTCTCATTTAGTGAAATTCTCCATTTACCATTACTATTCTCTTCATTATTTTCCTAAAAATACCAATTTTTAATGACTAACTAAACGAATCCACCCCGACATTTTGTTATCTGAACCAAAAGCTACCTTCCCGCGCATCGCCCTCACACTGACTGCCTTATTCATTACCCACCAACAGGTGGCGAGCGGAATCGTCATGTACAAACCGCAATAGCAGAAGCAGAGACGGAGTTCGTATGTGACCTTGGAGAAGCCGACGGAAAAATGAAGAAGAATAAAAGGGCAAGGAAGAAATTAACAGAGCGCAAGAAAACACGACGAAAAAGTACACAATGAAACGAAAGTCAATGTGGACCAGGAGGGAAAGAGGACAGCAAGAATATGACGGAAAGACGTCAACGCAACAAAAGAAGTATTCCATTTTTTTGTCAGCAAATAAAATAATTATGACAGGTTATATGATCATTTATAGTCTTATTGCACTATTGTAACTAATTTATACAGCTCTCTTAATTTCTACATTTGTATTGCAGTATTTTGTCTTCTGAGCAATTAATGTTTCCTGTGCAAAAGTATCTCACATTTCTCGCTGGTCATGAAAAAACTCCTTATGTATAATTTTTGATAAAACAACACCATCTTTCAAACATTTCCTTAAGCGAGAGAGAGAGAGAGAGAGAGAGAGAGAGAGAGAGAGAGAGAGAGAGAGAGAGAGAGAGAGAGAGAGAGAGAGAGTCACTAGTTGATCTTAAGTTAGAATTAGTTGAAATCGAACTCTGATATTTCTCAAAGTAAAGCCATCTCCAGCTGACGTTCGTGTTTCACGTGGGCTTTATCTTTTATTCTCAAGAATCAGTGACAAATGAATATCACTGATGGTCCTTTAACTTTCTTGCTAGTCGATTTAAAGTGCTTTGGTAAAAGAAAAATAGAGATAAATTAAATAAGGATTATGATCAAACAGGGCAAGTTAAATGAGTAAATAACTAAGAAGATTTTCATCAAAACTTTTTAGTTTTTTACTTACTCATTTAACTTACCCTGTTTGGTCATAATCCTTATTTAACTTATCTCTATTTTTCATTTACCGAGGCAATTTAAATCGACTAGCAAGAATGTTTAAGGACCACTTATCTAAACATCAAAATAGGATAACAATAAGACAGGCTGAGATAAACAAATGATAACGTAAAAGATTTAGAACAACTTATGAAAAACTTCCGTTAAGTAAAGGGCTAGTGAGATCTTTAAATGTAATAGCAAAGAAAGAAATAAATAACTTCACCAGTGAAGTTCAAATGAGGAACTGTGTCATACGAATCAAAACACCAGTTTACACCTGAGGCCCTAAGGGGGTGACAGGTAAGAAAGCAAATTCAGCGTACGACTTCCAAGCACTCAGCAAATACAAAAGCAGTGGAGTAAGTCATTAGAACACCAGGAAACCTCCTCCAACTCATTCTTAATTAGCGTCAACCATAAGGTCCCTCGCCAAATTTAACTGTTAATGCCATTAAGATGAGGGTCATTAGTCTCCGCGAAGGAGACAGACCCTGAGTCGAGGATCCTAGATTATTTCCTGAGTCAGGTACTCTTCTTCGACTACGCTAATAAAACTGATCGAATCGATAAGCAATGTTTCCTCAATTTAATATCTGTTAATCAAAAACTCTGATTAGTTTTACTCTTGGTGTAAGAAAATTACACGTAGTCAACGTTGATGATTAGCTTAAATCAAATAGAAGTAGAATTACTGATTAGCTCAACCTTCCGTTCTTTCAACACATGTGAAATCAACATCCTTGATTATTCTTGGACCTTCAAATACAAAAATAAGTAAAACTAAATATCTCAACGCTGTTTTCGAATTCAAATTTCATGGGTTCTATTACTCTGGGATCGTAATTTAAGTTGGGCAAAATGAGCAAAGGCCTTATTTCCACAGTCAAAATAACAAAGTAAAAATAATAAAAGAAATAATTTCAGATATGGAGCAAATATGATTCAAGACGAGGGAAGGCTCAGACTGGAACACTTTCAGTCTCAAAAAAAAAAAAAAAAAATTACCAAACGGTACAGAGCGAAACAGAAAAAACTGATTGCCAAGTTCGTATCACATCGTGAAATTGACAATTCGCCTAGATTACAGTCCATGAGGACACAGTTCACGGTTCCCCACGTAAAGTCCTTCGCCAGAAGAGCCTTCAGAATAGGATTACCTACTTTCCATTCTTGTAATACTGAAATGAAATAGGAGCTGGATGATGCCCTCCAAACCAACGGGGCGCAGAAAATGTCAGTTAAAGAGTATAATTTGGACGTTAGTATGCAATTCTGATTCACTTTCTAACGTGGGATTTCTATATGCATGTAAACCATTATGTGAATGGAAGTATGCACACACCCGCTTATTCACTTGTATCTTTATGTATGTTTGAATGTGTATGCAGTCTGATTTCTCCTTTTATATACATATATATATATATATATATATATATATATATATATATATATATATATATATATATGTATATGTGTGTATATATGTATATATATATATGCATTCATGTGTGTGTAAATGTGTGTGTATATATATGCATTCATATATAAATATATATATATATATATATATATATATATTATATACATATATATAAATATATATATATATATATATATACACATATGTATGCGCGTGTGTATGTGTGTACATATATAGGTATATACATACATATATATATATTATATATATATACACATATATAAATACAGCATGTGTGCGTGTGTAGGTGAACTTGTGTATATTGAAACAGAATGAACCCAAGACCCCCCTCACAAGTAAGAACACCTAGAGGACCTGTCACTGACCCTCAAAGAGCACGAATGAAATTCCTGTTCCTTTGTCAATCACATCCAATAAGAAAATTGTCCGTTATTATCGCAAACGTATTAATTACAACGGGAATACGGGCGGAGTACTTCAAGAATAACACCGTAGAAGAGAAGAATTCCTATAGTCATTTTGCATGTTTTATGGCAACGCCTGATAAAGGAAAGTGACGTCATGTTGTAACTTATTTACGGTAATTTTGAGAGAGAGAGAGAGAGAGAGAGAGAGAGAGAGAGAGAGAGAGAGAGAGAGTCGGTTTGCGGAATTCGGTATTCCTTCCGAGGGAATAACACTAATTACAAGCGAAAAACCGCACCAGGGAAAACATTTGTTGCCATTCCTGTCAGCTTGACCAACAACATTGCAAGCTCTCTCTCTCTCTCTCTTGTCCAAATAAATATCACCACAGCGAATGACAGCTATGACTAAATAGTGACCATCTAAAACCAAGTACATACAAATATATCATTAACGTTGTAGTCTATTTCCTTAATTACCGCATGTGTCGAAAAAGAAAAGGGCACATCACCATCAGTTTCTGCGTAGGTTTAGTTATCTAAAGAAAACACAGCTGCAACTTTAAAAATATCGCCAGCGAATATTTACAACTTGCGCAACCTGTATCGTGTCGAAAATGCACGGAATTTAAGGAGACTTATTTCAATATTCAGAGAGCAAGCAATCACTCCTCCCATTGAGGTGTAACGTTCCATTGTTCAAGTTTGCGAGTTTGACTCATCCACCGTAAATTTCAGACTCCCAGATGACATCTGGTCCTTTGGGCTGAGGTCTAGGCTTTGCAACCTGACACTGGCGATCATGACCCACGTTTAACCGAGACTGGAACCTTGGATGAAGTAAAATTAACCTCTTTTAAATTTGATGTTTCTGCAGCTGCTGTCCTCCATGTTACTCTCCGTCTGTTCCACTAGCATTTACTATTGCTATCAATCTTCCTACTGCTCTCACGAGCTCAATTACAAATAACCATGATGACTACATGATAACTACAATCAGTAGTCCATCCTTAATAAAAGCATATCGGAGAATATCAATATTTTTATTCTCTATTAAAATAACCATGATGACTACATGATAACTACAATCAGTGGTCCATCCTTAATAAAAGCATATCGGAGAATATCAATATTTTTATTCTCTATTAAAATATTCAAGTGCTAAAGTACAAATTTCCTCTCAAGAGTACAGGCCTGCTTCTCAAAGGGAAATAATGCAGGATTGAAAAACGAAAGGAAGAGGGATTGCTCCCCAGTAGGATAATTCAGTCAAGGGGATAAAGCTGTTCAATGTGAAGTTTAGTATTGCATCGCATTTTCTATTTAGTCATATACAAGAGGGGGTCTGAAGTTTACAGGACATCCCTGTTTAAATGAATATATCAAGAAAAAAGCTACCCAATAAGCATATTCGAAGTAATATAACCAGGTCAAGTCAAAGATAAGATATGAGATGTATCTATTGAGAATGCCACTGATTCAAACTGATCCATCTTAAGTTATATGAAGACTTAACCAGCTATACGGACAATGAATCGCACGACAAATATGCTGCCTTGCTAACCTTTCACAAAGGCGATCTAGGCATACACATCCAATTCTGTTCACAAATACAGTACACCGTCAATTCCAATCTGAACGACTGTGCTGATGTAAATAGAAGTCAGATTTTTTCCCTTCCTCGAAGATTATAAGAAATTTGAAGGATTCCTGAAGAGGCGAAAATACGTGAGTTTGATGGGTTACACCGAAATACACGATGAATAATTTTCAAGTAAGATTCTTAAAAGATCAGTAAAAGCTAAATATCAATTGAAGATGAACTGGGAGCGAACTTTGGAAGCCTGGGAAAAGGAAGCAGTTTTGTCCAAGAAAATTTGATGACAAGATTACGAGACCTGAAGGCCATTCATGCAAAGAAATGTGTTCACGAAAAAGGCGCTGTGGGAGGCATTTATCAAGAAAAATTCAGAATATCTCTGTCAATGTACGGGAGAGTTAAGTACGAGAAGCTAAAAACTTTACGAAACATTGAAAACATGCGGCATAGTCACTCAAAGTCATCAGGAATATGTTAACAAATATTATAAGGGTGCAGCAACACACCTATTACTAAATTTTTCTTTAGGAA
>NC_089742.1:62856505-62889005 GCF_040412425.1 Macrobrachium rosenbergii | reverse complement strand
GTTATTCCCAAGGTAAAGTTATTTCGAGACTAAGTGATATTTGTGGTTTAATATTTGTTAGTACAAAAAGTCACATTTGTATTAGTGATAAAGCCTTCTACCTTCTCTCTCTCTCTCTCTCTCTCTCTCTCTCTCTCTCTCTCTCTCTCTCTCTATAAAATGTAAATGTATGTATGTACGTACGTATGTAACCAAATGAGAGAGAGAGCAGAACCATTAAAGAATCTCCAGGTGCGCGCGATAAGAACCTGCAATTAGAGCAAGCCTCGCAGAATCACACTCTGCCTTTTGCATTCTTGCATGAATACGGCTGACCTGTTAACCTGGTAATCATTTGCATTTATAACCGGAGACACTGGCATTACAAGAAAACACCCATTACGCAACAGACGCTCTCTCAAAGTCGCGTTACGGTTCTCCCCATTAGCTGAAGCATGGATGCAGTTCATTACCCGTAATTACAACCGGGGCAAGTCGCCTATATTCGCAGTACAACTAAAAAAATCGGTTCTCTTTCAGTTCGGGGTAATCTGCACTGTCACTACATTTATAAGAAGTAATGAAGTGCTTTTATGAACTGGTCGAAAATTTAAAAAAAAAATTCTTTTGTGCGAATCGCTTTCTTATTTCTATTCTATTAACGCTCCCCCTTTGTAATGGATTATCTGTGTTTGCTTCGAATCGTTCAAGCGCCGATTTTTATTTCTTTTACATTTTACCTTCTCAATTTTTTTCAATGTTCAGCTGAATGTTGACCTCTTCGTCATGAGAGGGGCATCCGGTTGCCAACACCGCAGGCCTCGAAGTTAAAAAATAAATGTACACTGATAATATATATATATATATATATATATATATATATATATATATATATATATATATATATATATATAAATATATAGATATATAAATACATACATACACACACACACACACACATATATATATATATATATATATATATATATATATATATGTATATCAATATATATATTATATCAAAAAGGACCTACACAATTGTATCTGTGCATTTTATTCAAAAAAAAGTTACAAATTTCTTGGACGGAAGCAGTCACATTATCAAATACTGGATGGTATCTTTTTCTGAATAAAAACTCCATTAGATACCATCCAGTTTAAATAGTCCTGTTAGTAATTCTACTAATGCACAGAACAATTGTGTATGTGATAAAAGTTATATATATATATATATATATATATATATATATATATACATACTATATACACACATATATACACACACACATATATATATATATTTATACATATCACAGGCAACAAATGTGAACGAAGCATATTATCTACCACTGACCTGGGAGACTACGGATAAGAGACTTTATGTGCCTGGGTGGAAGAGAGTCGGGGGTCGGGGGCGGTTGCTAGTAAGGATTTAGATGGATGGCGCGTAAGTATATGACATTCAGACCCAGAAGAGGCGTTGTGTTGGGGAGTGGGGTCCGGGAGACCTCACGATGGTTTATGTAACGGTATTTTCTTCTCCCTTCCCTTGAGTACCCCTCCCCCTCCTCAACCCCATCAAAGCCTCAGGATTGTCTTTGAGCCCAAACTAATTTTCCTTCAGATCTAACCTGCTGCCGCTCCTTCCATTTCCCCTTGCCTCGCCAAAAAAGGCATTTCGGGCAAACCCTGTCGCCCATACCGTTATATAAATAACAGGCACCGCAAGTTTCGTATGGTTGGCCTCTTAAATCTCAACTTGAGTTCAGCTTATAGCTGTTTGTTACCATCTTTCATCGACTAATGACATTCACGATTTGCTCGCGAGTATGCTAAACATGACTTCGATGATTATCACAAAATGACATTCTCGTAGGCCTATCAGCGACTACACAGCTTTCTTAGTTGTATTTCATCAGCAATTCTTTAAATAAGCACAGCCATACAGTACTACTGAATTTATGTAACAACATTTCAATAAATCTGATTGCAACTAACACCTACGTTCCGATTACCGTTATTGTCATCAATATATTATTCACAATGCGCAAATGGTGCTCAGGAAATAGCTCAAAGGTAATGCCATCACATTCCCACTAGATACAATGCCCACGAATAAAAAAAAAAAAAAAAAAAAAAAAAAGCAAAAAGGCGCAGGAAATTCATTCGAACGATTCAGTGCCCCCCAAAAAATCTTTGTTAAACTTTTCTCGCTCTTATACTCCAGTGCATCTCTAGTTATATCTGACAACCAACAACTTCAGTTAGGTAAATCAGGTTAAATGTATTATACGCAATCATGCACATGAGTTGCTTTCATGGAGAACCTTGAGAACTACGAAAAGAATATAGTTTGTTTTTAAATTCCCATGACCCAAAGAAATTGGCTTCTAATACACATTATTCAGTATAGGGTATTTTATCCTCCATATGTACAGAACACAACTACACTACAAAATCTCACATAAAAACACACACACTATATATATATATATATATAATATATATATACTATGTATATGTATGTCTGTGTAAGTAATTCCGTTGTATTTTTCATATAACTTTGGTTACGAATATAAGTATGTAAACATAAATATAAATATAAATAAATAAATAAATATATATATATATATATATATATATATATATATATATATATATATATATATATAAATACACGCGCACACACACACACACACACATATGTATGTGTGTTTATATAACATGAATTGTCGAAATTTTTTCCCACGACGTCAAGCTTCACAATATATAAAGAAAATAATACTGGCAGCTTTCCAAACACCAGTGTTTTCACTATGTGATTTATTATCCCCGGAAATTTTAAGAACATTTCTTAACGCCATTCGTTAAGATTTCTGTACCTTAATGGATGGAGGAGAGAGAGAGAGAGAGAGAGAGAGAGAGAGAGAGAGAGAGAGAGAGAGAGAGAGAGAGAGAGAGAGAGAGAGTCTATATTAACTGTACCAGGAAAAAGAATAAATTTTATATATATATATATATATATATATATATATATATATATATATATATATATACTGTATATATATACATATACATACATACTACGGAAGGTGTATCTATTGCCTCTGTTGTAGAACAGTTATGTGAGATGTTTGAAAGTAGAGACAAAGTTGTACGTGGCGTTTGTGGACACAGAAGCAGCCAAACACAAAATCGGAATGGAAGCAATGTGAAACAGATATAGTGGAGAAAACTAATGTTAAAATCAATAAAAAGTTTTTTTCTGAAGGATGTGGGGCGTGTGTTAGAACAGGTAGATAGTGGAGAGGACTTATTTCATTAAAGTAGGTGATACAAGGGTGATAAGTCTTCATAGTTCTTTAATATTTTAATCGATGCAATAACGTGAGAAATCTAGAGACGAAATTTTTCCAAAGTGCAAAGTTGTGGAATGTGAAATCTAGTCATAAATGGAGCATGGAATCGTTGGTGCTATAGTGCAGAGGATTTTTGGAAACTAGTGAAGCGGTTTAATCAAAAACTTTCATTTGTAAGAAAACAAAAGTGAGCAAGAATATGTAGAGTAAATGGATACCAGGAAGATGTAACAAAGACTATTAATATGTATGATGGAAGAATAGAAGCAGTTGATTAGTATGAGTCTTGGGAGTCAATATAACAGATGACGGTAGGAAGACAGAAGTAATGAATCAGAGAATAGTTGCAGCAAGCAATGTGGCTGGGTGTCAATAAAAGAGTGAGAAGAAATCTTAATTCTCTATTGTAGCCAACTTTTAGCAGCTTAGCTGATTCTCCGGTATGGAAGTGAAGTATGGATGTTGGATGTAAACGAATGAAAAAGGAGCTGGTGAGTTAAACAGTTTGCGTAGTAGACGCAGTACAAGAAAAATTGCAAGTGATAAACCTGGAAATACTTATGAAATGGAGTGCACAGGACAGCCTAAAAGAAAGGATGGATCATAGCATTTTGAGATGG
Organism: Macrobrachium rosenbergii; assembly: GCF_040412425.1. Taxonomy (NCBI): domain Eukaryota; kingdom Metazoa; phylum Arthropoda; class Malacostraca; order Decapoda; family Palaemonidae; genus Macrobrachium; species Macrobrachium rosenbergii. The sequence goes on along the minus strand of NC_089742.1, from coordinate 62,885,047 downwards.
ATCGGTCATGTAGAAAGAATGGATAGCAGTAGGTTAGTGAAAAGTGAATAATTTGGAAGCAATAAGAAGGAGGAAAGATAGAAGACGGAGTTAGTGTTAGATAGATAAAATGGAATGGATATGGGAAAGGAGGGGCCGTAACAACTAAGAATCGCAAGAGATGAGTGGAGCAGTGTGTATAGACGGATTCAACAGAAGCAGCAGCTGATGTTACGGAAGTTTGACTGCACAGGGAATTCATCCACCAATCAAGGTTAAAAGTATAAATGTATCACTTATGGTGTGTTTCCTCAGGAGCAAGGTTCTCTTGCTTAATGTTGAATAAATAATGTATGTATGTAAAGATAGATATATAGATAGATAATGGCATACCCAAATATTCATCTCTCATAAGTACTCCTGAAGGAACAATACTGTTTTAACCGTTATCGTAATTTCAAGGTGCAGGACGCATCGTCCCGTGAGTAAGTTTTTTCAAGGCTGCAAAATACATACCTGAATGATACTTATCCAGACATCTGTTTGAATTACCCTGCACACACACGCGCGCACACACACACACACACACACACACACACACACACACACACACACAGAGAGAGAGAGAGAGAGTGCTTTACACCTGGGTGGGTCTTTAAGTATTTCCAGTCGATGGTGACAAGTTAGCGGGCGTGAGTAAATATGCATGTTTTTCGTATCAATATGTAGAGTGGAAAGATTGCGTGAAGGAAGGCCATTAAAAATAGTCAAAATCATCATCGATATTTTGTTTGATATTCCTTTTTCGAAATGTCATTCTAATGGTTTGCATCATTCACTCAGTCCGTTTATTGTGCTCTAGAGCACAATCAATGAGAGTGCTCAGTAATGATGTAATAAAATGCGTTTCAACACGGCTTCACATTATCTGTGAAATATTGCCGCCAAGAATCTCTGTACAATTGTTGTGAGCCCCACCCTAGACCCTTGAAAGAAAATCATAAATAAGTGTATCTAAAACTTTCCTTTAGATACTCTTACTGGGATTTCTTCAACTTACATACCATTTAGAATGTGGTGCCCAGATTCAGTGCAATGTCTGAACTAGCCCTGATCAATCTTATTTAATGCTTAGTCTTTACACTTCCACAGGAGTGATACAAACAATAAATAGATTCTCGGCGCATTTTTAATATTATTACTGCTATTATTATTTTTAATATTATTACTGCAAGTTCATAAGGAACAAGGGAATAGAAAGCTGATTATATGAAGAAGGCGAACAGCAAAAATCAAAGCATACAAATAAAGACCGACAAATAACAAAAATAAACATATACACGTATAAACAATTGCTGAAAAAGTGTTGAGACGATAGTACACTCTCCTTTAAAAGAAGTATTACAGCCTCTCTTAAACTTAGGAGTATGAACAAAGAGACTTGTCCTCGCTTTTTCAGTAGATGGAATAAAAGATCTCTTACTGGGCAGTGGGGCATCGTGGTACCTCAGCAAACTGAGATACCTTGAGTACTTTGGTACTGAAGGTAATTATGGTTTACCTGTGAAAAATGCCCCCGCAGAGCATATCCCGGGGATGATCTATGTCATAATTACCGTAGTTTATGGAAACATCAGCCACATCTGGAAATCTTATCTATAATATAAAGATACCGAGGGCTAAAAACAATCGAAATGAGAGAGCAATATTCTAGCAACGGTAAAACAGTCTCTGAATCACTTGACACTAATATTATAACTGTAGATATACGAAATTCTGAAAACAAGGTCCAGTTTTATGACTGCAAAATGGAATGCTCCCTGTCAAAGGTGACATCAAATACTGTCAAATACCTATGAACTGTGAGTTTAGCCTCATTCCCCGCTCACTGTACAGTTTTAAGTCTTATTTGAAGGTTAGTTACTACTTCATTCGCATTTGGATTTCAAACTCGCTATCTAATTTTCATACTTAAAATCTAATTTTAGAGACTAACAATCATGTCACCCGTAAACACAAAAGAACGCCATCCTGTCGAATAGATGAAGCGGTTTATGCTCTAGCCACACTAAAACCTTCAGTAACAATACTCTGTTGTTAGCCACTTGAAACTGTCAATGAGGAAAGTTAAGTCTCCAAAAAAATGAGTTGCATATAAGTTAAGCATACAAATATACACCAACAAGCAGACACACACACACACACACACACAACACAAAACAAAAACTTTTGCTTCGGACACTAACAATTTAGTGCCACCCAAGGCTCGTGCCATTGGTGGTAATTACGTGGGTGGACACCCACGTAATTACCACCAATGGCTACAGGAAATAGCACGAGAGACGGGGATCATTTTCCTTTAAATGCACCTAATTTGCCGTGCCTCTTGATGATTACTGAATGGAGCCCTTGAACCCGGGTAACGCATTACTGTGCTGTAACAAGTATTGTATTTCGAACAAGAATCCGGTACCGGAAATTATTATGCATATCACACACACAGATAGAGAGATAGAGAGATTTACTCTGGAGGAGCTGCTTATTTTCAGTAACTTAACGATCACTGACCTCAGCCAAAACCAGAAATTTTAGAGTACAAAAAATGAAGCTTGAGGGTTTTTTTTTAATCCTCATAATCCGGACACGGCAAGGGAGGAGTCGCCTCAGTTCAAGAACTTCTGACGATGACAGCTAGGCAATGTATTATGTATAAGTATATATATATATATATACATATATACACATATATACACACATTTATATATATATATATATATATATATATATATATATATATATATATATATATATATATATATATATATATATATATATATATATATATATATATATAATGAATGACTGCACTGACAAGGACGCGAGAAAATGAAGTATTACAAAACTGCAAATATTTCAAGTCCAGTACAGCAAAACTATCGAAAGTGGATATAGATAAAAAAACAAGTATAAGATAAATGTTCCAGTGAATCCGAGAAAGTATTTAACTAGAGAGAGAGAGAGAGAGAGAGAGAGAGAGAGAGATGGCAACGTCATTTTGCTGCGTACAATCACTTGCCAATGAAACCTACAGGATCCTTATATTCTCTACCATTCTAAATTTTCTCTCTCTCTCTCTCTCTCTCTCTCTCTCTCTCTCTCGACTTCCAACTCCTGCATATAAGCGATGGGCCCATCATCATATACCGTAGTCAACCAAATGACCTTTCAGTATCAGGATATAGCGTGACGATTTACAAAAAATTAAGGGAAAAAATCCTAGATTCGATATACATATATTATCTTTCAAGATCTCCTTGCATCGCCTTCGAATCCGATTGTAATTTAATTTTCTATCTCATTCATTTTCTTAAGGTTAAGAGGTCAGCTTTTTCTTACATTTTTTGCTTCAATATAAGAGTATCAGTCATCTGATCCTGAGAGAAACAAAAACCAACATATTTACATTAAGATGTTCCGTGTTGCAACGAATAACTCAACAAATGAAGAGCTCTAATGATCATAAGAAAGACCCGACTAGAATGAATATTTTTGTAGTACAATATAACTCAGAAAATGCAAAACTCAATAAACTCTGGGACTTCATCGGCTTTACTAACAGTAGCGCAGTATATACTAAAATAAAGTAAATCACATTTAGGAAAAATGAAGCATCACGTTAGGTTTGAAACTTTAAAGGAATACAAAACAAGACATTATTGAATGTGCACAGAAGAAAAGGCAACTTGGTATTATTACCAATTGAATAGTGATTACAAGTGATTCAGCAACACTTAACTCAGAAACCGCTTGGAGTCAGGGTACATACTTTGCAGGCCAATCTATTATACTTGAATACCAATACATATTTTATCGACCAACGTGTGTCAGTGAGCTTGTAAGTCTCTGCGTTAATATTCCGGTTCTCCAGTTACTGTACGGTAGCAGGATAAAAAATCCAAATACCTGTGTGAGATGACAGACCAAACAAGGAAACCTATCTGCGCTGCAAAGCTCGCCACCAAATGTCGAAAGGTTATGCTACAATGGCAGGTTAAGGAAGAGCTATTATTTGGATTAGGTTGAAATTTTTCAGTTCAGAGAGAGAGAGAGAGAGAGAGAGAGAGAGAGAGAGAGAGAGAGAGAGAGAAGCATTTACAAACCACGGCTTACATTGGTCGAGGCCAGTGTTAACAACTGCGATCAGCAACATCTTTTACTATAAGATCAGCCTTTTTAGGCTCTTCAGTTACTTGTTCACGTGACCCACTAAACTGTTTCAGTTTGTGTATAAACCTTTCGGTCATAAATCAGCCTTTTTTCCAAATTAGTTTACAACTGCGTCACTACAGTATATTAATCATTGTAATTGCTTTTAATTGCGTGCTTAAACGAGTAAAACTTCAAGCACAGTACGTGATTATACTCTTGGAATGTCAAAATAACGACCCATCTCTACCTACCGAATGTTTAACCTCGAAACATTAGCCTAAGAAGCACGAAGATGACCCAGGTACTTCCTTGTGCATTCGAGTGTTGCCTACCTCACCTCCGTACTATGGGGTCATGACATGAGGGAAGGAAGGGGAGGAGACCTGACCTTTGTACAGGATTCCCCAGTACTCTGTGACAAACTAGTTTCCATCCATATTCTATTCTGAGGTTCGACAGAACAGCAATTCGTCACTCAAGGTTATTTTTTCTGTCTTGCAAATTCTTTTCCACGTCTTTCAGATTAATACCTTCCCTTATACTGCAGATTCTTTTCATCGTCTTAAGAAGGTTGCATTCTAACATCTTGTGAATTAGCTTCATCTAACAAATAACTTTCTTCGTCTTGCAATACAAATCTAAGAGCAGTTTCAATATGCAAATTTTCCCTATTTTTATTTTATTATTTCCATCAGATTTTTTTCTCTCTCTCTCTCTCTCTCTCTCTCTCTCTCTCTCTCTCTCTCTCTCTCTCTCTCTCTCACATACACATATACACTTTTTTTTCTAAAATGCGCTTCGTTTCTGCATTTCAAGAGAATTTCCGTGACTGACAAGGAATATTCATGCACATCATCTAAACCTCTCATGAAAATTTCCTCTAGGTCTCTAACGTTCTCTCCTCTATTTGCTAGACACTTAAACACTTGGAGCAAAAATAACAGTGATAACTGCCACAAATTTACTTTAGCTACTGAAGAATGAATGAGTCTCTATGCGCAAAACTTCCTCACCATTAGGTGCTTCATATACCTAAACAAAAGGTACATCAGTGGAACGTCAAATCCAGCCACACACACTGCACCATTCACTTACATCTTGTATGACCTCTTGTGCTTCGTAAATATTAAATCCCCTCCTTTCCAATACTTCTTTTACGCCTTCTATCAGGCAGTTTATGTCTTCCTGTCCTCCTCCCTTCTAATGCTTCTTAATCATCCACACTTTTCTCTATTTATCGTCCTTCATTCTTTGCACATGGCAGGGCCACCTTGTCAATTAGCTAACATTTCTACCAACTCTACACATATCCATATTTCTCAGTCTTCCCATTCTTCTTACGCAGTATATACTACTTAAACAATTATTTTCAATAATCTCAACACAATTAATTTCATTAACGATTCATTTCAATAACCTAAAAACAAGCAATCTTTTATTTCAACATCCACACTTTACTTCCATACAATAGAGAGATGGTTCAACAATCCCATCACATATTCCCAACTTGACTTTCATAGATTCTTGGATTCCCTTCCAGATCTTTTGCACACACCTGCTACCTTCCCTGCTTTCCTTATTCAGCGAACAGTCTTTTCTCTCATTCTGTTACCAATAACATTTACTCCTGAATACCAATACGAAATACTCCTACCATGCATTCAGCATGCACATTAACCTTCATTTCTTATTCTTCTTGGTTGCTGTCTACCCACATATAACCTTAATATTGTTCACATTTACTCTACACTTTCTCCTGATGCAAACGCTTTTAACTTTACTTTTTTGTGCAGTTTCTTTACATTATTAGTATCATCTGCAAAAATCAATCTTCCCGCAAAGTTTACGCAACCCAACAACTTCTCAAAAGATATTAAGCTCAAGCAGACATGGATTAAATAACACTCCCGCAACGGACTCACTTTTACCCCGTGCTCCGTCCACCTACATAATTTAATACACGCTCCGCTTTTATATATATATATATATATATATATATATATATATATATATATATATATATATATATATATATATATATATATAAATATATATATAAAATATTAATATTAAATATTAATATATATATATATATATATATATATATATATATATATATATATATTTATATATAAATTAATCACTAAAAAAACACGTTCAGTTTCATATACCCTCAAAACCCCTTGCTTTACCAGTCTCGATCTATCACAATATGTTTTTTGGTTTATGGATGCCTCATAGAGCTTTTTCTTTACTTCCAAAATTATCACATGATTACTATAAACACTCTACCTACACTATTAGCTCCTTGTCTAAACCCGCAACTTTCTTCCTCTATTATTATTAAAGTCCTCTGTAGGTGTATCGACAGGCTCATGTTACTCTGCCCGCTTAATCCAATCTTATCTATATATTCTCACATTTCCAAGAACTTTTCTTCCGACTCCTAGGTCTCAGGATCGAATCCCCCGTCATCAAGGAGGGCGTAACGCCATGACAGACTTTACGAATCAAATATACTTTTCGCCGAATTCATTTTGTCTCCTATTTACGGTCGCCGCCCATTCCGCTTTTACTGTTATCACCTGTACAGTAATACCCGGCGACCCCTGCGATCTTCCACTTCCGTAATATCAGCCTTTTATCTTCTAACATGTGGAGAATGAAAAGGTGACAGTCTCCACTTCTTTCCTCTCACTGCCATGAAGAAAATTCCACTGAATGATATATATATATATATATATATATATATATATATATATATATATATATATATATATATATACATATATATATATATATATATATATATATATATATATATATATATATATATATAATATATACATATATATCTATCCATATATTGCATATTATACATATATATATATATATATATATATATATATTATATATATATATATATATATATTATATAATATACATAATATATAATATATCTATCCATATACATTGCATATATATATATATATATATATATATATATATATATATATATATATATATATATATATATATATAAATATATAAATATATACAGTATATATATTCCGATCGAAACACGTTTTCTACTATACGAAAAATATCACCGACACAAACTAAGGCGTATAGTTAACCCATGCCTTTTTAAGTCGAGAAACCCTCTTTTTCCACAAGCAGTCAATCATCTGGGGGCAGCCTCATGCCCCGAGATGAAACTGCGCTCCGACAGTTCCGCGTCTGACGCACTCTTCGTCGCTGCGACCCAGTGGAGCCGAAATCAGGGCATCCAGTTGAAGGTCAAAGATAGCTTCCTCAAGATGGCCCAGTTCTTCATTGGATGGGTTGGTACCGTTCTCGGCTAGTACCCTGCTGGGCCTGCGTTCGATTCTCCGACCGGCCAATGAAGAATTAGAGGAATTTATTTCTGGTGAGAGAAATTCATTTCTCGTTATAACGTGGTTCGGATTCCACAATAAGCTGTAGGTCCCGTTGCTAGGTAACAAATTAGGTTCTTAGCCACGTAAAATAAATCTGATCCTTCGGGCCAGCCCTCTCTAGCAGAGCTGTTAATCAGCTCAGTGGTCTGGTTGAACTAAGGTATACTTAACTTAACTCAAGGTGGCCCGCTGCCAGGAAAAGATGAGTGATATTCGATAGTGATATTCGGAGTCGCATTATTTCAGGTTAACTTATCCACGTGTCTAATGTTCTCTCTCTCTCTCTCTCTCTCCTCTCTCTCTCTCTCTCTCTCCGACCAGTAAATTCCTATACACACAAATTATATTTACATCAATATATATATATATATATATATATATATATATATATATATATATATATATATATATATATATATATATATATGCATATGTATTTATATATTATAAATATATATACACATGTATACACACATGTATACATGTGTGTGTTTCTGTATAGGTATGTGTGTTTGCTTATTTGGGCGTATGAACAAATACGCGTGCGTACATACTGTGAATCCGGAAAATCAATCCTTCCGTGCCTTAGATATCCTAACATAAGTAGACTAATTGGAAATCTTATTAGAGATCTTATTGGTAACTTGCAAAGATACACTGATTAACGAGCTTTCGACGATTCATATTTCCCAAAGTTCTGCCTTTACTATGATACAACTATAAAAGAGAGAGAGAGAGAGAGAGAGAGAGAGAGAGAGAGAGAGAGAGAGAGAGAGAGAGAGAGAGAGAGGGCCATGGAGGGAGGGAAGGAGAGAGAAATATTATATTTTCAGACTTTTAGCACTTATCATTTGTAATGTATTCATGAATTCAAGTTTAATATTTACATCGTGTATAAAATTCATAGGAAATAAAACCCAATACAAAAATGATTGCTGGTGGTATAGCTTAGAAAATCTTCAACTGCTGTGGAACATTTTTTTACGAGTCAAGATAATTGTTTGTAAGACAGTTCATTTTTCTGTGAACTAGGACGTCTAAAAATTTGAGACTTTTATGGTGTCAACGAGAAATCAGTAACTGAAAACTGTTTAGTCGGCTTGGAATTCTGACAGATGAAATATTTGCGCAAAATAGAGTTATATTAATTTCTCAGCTACCACCATCTCACTGCACGCCCGATTCGGCTTAGAATTCTGACAAATGAAATATTTTGCGCAAAATAGAGTTATATTAAATTTCTCAGCAGCCACCGTCTCACTCCACGCCCGATTCAAGACCCTTAATTTCAATTCAAGAACTTGCACCTACACCTCTGCCCTTCCCATGACTTCTCTCGTCATTCCAGAAGTTGCATCTTAAATCATCTAACCAAAAGCAGTGTAGATTTTCATATTAGTATATTTCAGTGCAAAAGATATGCAAATGTAAAAGCAAAATAAATTTTTAATTTAGAATTAAAAGACAAAACAACAATGAATGAGAAGCTGAAATAACTAGCTTTTATGAGTCAGATGAGATGCTGTTTTTTCTTGTAGGAAACATACTCTGGTATCTTACTGTAAAACAGTGGGTTAATTTATGTATGTATATATATATATATATATATATATATATATATATATATATATATATATATATATACATACACATACACATATATATATATATATATATATATATATATATATATATATATATATATATATAAATAATCAACACAATCAATTGAAATATATTATCTATATGTATAGTCAGAAATAATATATACTGTAATATATATAAATATGTATATATATATATATATGTATATATTTATATATATATATATATATATATATATATATATATATATATATATATATATATATATATATATATATATATATATATATATATATATATCCTGTTGACTGGGTCTTAAAAATGGATTGGATTTCCATCCGGATCTGGATTTATACAAAGTCTAATTAAATCCTCCTTGCACAACAGTACACACCTATACAAAATTTAATTTAATTGCATCACAGCTATTTTGAAATATCTTCTGGACAAAGATGCATAACATCCATCCATTTTCATTGTCGGAGGGAAATATATGAAGAAATCTATCTGGGAAAGCCTAAAAAAAAAAAAAAAAAGATGGCTTTGTTATATTCTCCTTACACTTCCTTCCCTGAGCGTTCTCCTTGGCGGCGGAGTTTGGGAAGAATTCCCGAGGTTAAAACCCCTCCACCACCACCACCGCCATATGGCAGTCGTCATTATCGCCGCTGGAAGGATTTAACGGACGCGTGAAGGGTTTAGGAATAATATTTGGGATAATATTACTCAGGTCGTCTCTTCAGAGATTTCGAGGTAATAAGAGTTGGTAAGATTTCTGAATGTTTCTCTTCTTCTTCTTCTTCCTTTACCAGTATTTCCATACATCATTCTTTAAAATTAGTTCGAGAGTCTTATGCATATATACCCCTTCAACAGTGACGCATAAGAAACTGCAACAGTTTTCGTTACTTTGCTCAAACTTCTTGTCCGGACCCCAGTTCTTCAATTATCTTTCGAAGACAAGAAAAGATAATACCGTATAATTATGAAAAATTATATAATCTGAATTCTTAAAACACACACAGGCAATGAAAACAGAACAAGAGATGCGATTCGTATATTGTACTTATGATTGTACCCTAACAGCTCAATTGCTTTCAATAGCTCGTATTGTAAAAATGTGTAAGCTATATATGTTTATATATACACACAGGTATATGTATTTACATATACACAAACAGGTATATATATTTTTACATACACACACAAACGAACATACACCAGACAGATGAATTCTAAGTAAACAGATAGAACACTGGCATGTATTTTTTCCTCGACCATCAGAAGGACTTTCGATTTTCTAAATCAACTTAACCTTACTAAATCAATTAACGGAATTGTGGAAAAAATCATCTCCAAAACGTCTCGCAGGACGAGGAACTAACCCGTTGAGTGAACCTTTTGACATTCAGCTAATTGCTTCCAACTAATAAAGCTCTCCCAAAAGGACCGTAATAATGGCATCATCGCTGGTGAAAATTAGAGAAATATCATGATATAAGCTTAGGGGAAAAAGAGAGAGGAAAAAAATAAAGACAAAGAAAGACCAGAGTCGGAGAAGAAAGGAAAAAAATTGAGTGATGGCTTCAGTTTCATTTTCAGCGATCACAGCCTTCAGAACCTGTGCCATTAACTTCCAAGTCGAATTACCGACTTAAAGTCGATTACCCAGGTGCGCAAAAAAACATGATAGACTGGTGAGAGAGAGAGAGAGAGAGAGAGAGAGAGAGAGAGAGAGCTAATACGATTGGACGAATTTTTCTTTTTGGCAGCGTCATGCCCAGCAACAGGAGAACTAAAGTTTCATTGTTTGGAAATTTCTTCTGCCGCTCAACGGTAAGCTCAAGCTTTTTCATTGACAAACTCTACTTCTCTAAGGTCGAATACCTTGTGATTACGCCTAGCTGAACCTGCCTGCGTCTTTGCTTGTGATCTGTTGCACCGGCAAGATACGACAGTTTACAATCACAACCTCACACAATCATACATACATTATATATATATATATATATATATATATATATATATATATATATATATATATATATATATATATATATATATATATATATATTGAAATTTTATACAGAAAAAACATTCGCATTTAAATAAAACAACAGGAAAATAGCCAGATATATAATCAGTTATCATTATATGAAAGTAGTAGGAGAAACTATAATAAAAAAACTATTTTCCTTTAATTTTACAAATGGAATGTTTTTATTTTATCCTGCTTTAAAATTTCAACGATATAAAAATATATAAAAATACACACATTATATATATAATATTTATAATATATATATATATATATATATATTATATGACAATATATATAGATATATACTATATAGTATATCTGTGTTGTGGTTGTTTCCCTTTTTATTTGACTTGCTTTAAATATATAATGTTTTTTATTTATATATATATATTGCTATATATATATATATATACATATATACAGTATATATATATATATATATATATATATATATATATATATATATATATATATATATATATACATACACACACACATATATACCATTTCATTAAAAGTAAAATATAAAGCGCAAACAAATGCAAGTAGCTATGTCGCCCATTTAGGTATGACTAGAACATGAACAGCTGTAATTGCAAGAGCCTTGCTTCTAAAACAAGGGCGAGTTAACTAGAGCCTTGCCCTCGAAGGTTTTTGTTAGCATACTTGCATGTCATTTTCATACTTTCATTAACAAGGTGAGCAGAGTGGTTTACATTACTCAAGGAATGCTGGATGTCGTTCTCTCTTTCTCGTTTTCTCTCTCTCTGAACTCACACATATTAATTTATGACGTAGTTATACAGCGCACTCATGTTTATTGTTGCTGTAGTGCGTCTGAGAGAAAGAGAGAGAAATCTTACTACAAAATAAAACTTTATCGGTGACCTTTAGTAACTAACTGATCGTCAATATAAATCAGGTAAAGCCAACAGAGAATCTGAGAAGCTCTTCGAAACCGTCAAGCGGAAACTACATAAATAACCTCTTTTTTTCAGCGAAAAAAACATCGACCGCTGACACATCAACACAGAAGGGACGTGACAGTATTTACAATACTGCCAGTTATCCTTCAGACTTTTTCTTCTTATGCTCACACTATTCCCCTGGAATCTCCCACTGTGGCCTGTTGCCGCTTACCCCAGAGTGCGACGGTACTTTGCAGGCTTCTAAGCATTGATTTCTAGGGTGGGGTAGCTAGTCCCACGCTCTTACAGATGGTCAAGGGAACTTGTATCACAAGTGGCATCTGCCAATACGAGGGCGTCACCCGTCCAAGTTTTAACCATGCTCAACTTAGCTTGATTTCAATAAGCAAAAATTCTGCGGGTCAACGAATGTCTTGCTGCCTAGTATTCACTGGCATTCGTCCATCTAACTACTGTCTAAACCCGCCTTTGCTCATAGACTTGATACTGATAACAAATACTGTTTATATCAGTAATCGAAAAATCTGTTATTGCATTTATTTGCTAGTAATCTTCCTCAAAGCAAAAAATGATATTTTTTAAATTTAATATAAATAATACGTCATGGGATTCTGTACCCGCTCAACGCGTCTTACGAAAACTTATATTCTTAATCAAGAGAAAAGTTCGGTTTTAGCGATCGAAGTAAATAAGCAACACGGAAAGGCATAAATGACAAACTACTACAAACACCGAATAAACCACTAAATACGATATGCCATAAGAAAATATAATGCATAAGTAAATAAATAAATAAATATATAAAAAAATGATGTTTCCTTAGAACTAATTAAATTAGTTAAAGTATAGCGCATGACACGTATCCAACAGCAAGCATATATTCGGCGTGCCTGTTCCCTGAAACTTCTGTAAATATGGCTTCGGGTTAAAATACCTCGAGACAGCAATCTGTTTCACTGACCTTTGAGGGCAACGGCTGTTGCTGCTGTTGGTGCAGTTGTTGCTGTGAAATGGCCGAGAGCCTGTAGGCTCTTAGCTGCAATCAGAGAAAAAATGTATAAATAAAAATAACAGTAAACTAAAAATAAAAACATCGTGTTGTTAGATCAGAATGTTTGTTAAATGCTGATCAATAGATGAATATATTTAAAATTAAAAAGGTACCTCAACTTTACCGTCCAGGTTTCTGTTGACACTGTTTTCTTTTTCCTGTTCATTAGGTTTTGCAAAACGTCTTCTAATTGGCTGGCATTACATAACAAGCATTCCCCGGTCATTAAGTGACGACAATGATGCCATAAGGTTGAGAAACACATTCCTTTCTTCTCTTAGCCAGAGGGACAATTTCTTGCGAGTATAATTACACGACTTTTGCGAGAACATTTTTCAATCTGAGAGTTGTTTTTTTTTATTATTTTTTGTTTTTGTTTAAGTGGACAGCTGATTTTAAAATAAAATGCACAGCATCTGGCTGATATTGCATCTACTGGCACTGAAATGTTTGGTTAATACAGCAGAATTATTTGAAGAAATATTCAGGCTGCTAAGAATAAAAGAAACAATTTAATACATTTTGTTTACTTCTTCACAAAGTAGTTTGTCATGAAAAATAGAAATACAACATTTACCATTTACCTGAACTTCTAAAAGAAATGAAGAACCTTCATATGACAACGCGCACTATAGATACAAAAACCTAAAAGCCACTGCCATCTGATGTTCTCTTATTAAACTTAAGATTTGAAAATATGAAAAAATATGTCCCAAGTTGGCCCTAAAAATGATACAGCATCATTTACAGGAAAAGGAAAAAGAACTCATCACAGTTTCGTATAAAGCCACTTTGGCAGGCCTCGTACTGGTTTTTCCATCTATTTTTTTTTTGTTCACTTGTGACCCCTTCTATATCCCAATCAAAGCTATAACCTTAATGGAGAAAAAAGGAAGCCTGTGACAGATAACATCTCACTTATCTTGGCCTTTGCTGCATTGGCTACATAGCTTCAGCCAGAACTTAAAATTTACCGTGAAAATACATCAGAAACAATATATCTGTTCCAGTAGCACAGTTATCATAAATTTATGTAATAACGCTACCTTATGATTTTAAATGAGAATAATGATAATAATGAATCAGAATTGGAAAAATAAAACATAAAAAAACATTAATTCCCATAAATCAATAATAAATGTAAGAGCAATGTACTCGTCTAACGATCAAGTATTTATCGGTTTATTCATGTTGACGAAATTGTCACACTTTGTATCTGTATTTTCAATAAAAAAAAAAAAAAAAAAAAAAATTCCCCCGTGGCAACTAACATGAATAAGTTCCAATGACAAACCAGTATCACGACCATTCATGCATTCGTTTCGAAGAAGCGGTTTCAAAGGGTACTTCAGAGAGTGACTTCAGTTTCACACGCGTGTAGTATCACAATATAAATTAATTGTTATGAACTGTATAAGAAATTCATTGCGATATGAATTAACTGGCTGTACCGTCTGTAGTATTATCTTACAATGAATTTCATTATTTACTACTAATCTATTATATTGAGAAATACTAAGACTGGGATACGTGTTAGTATTCTGGTAACTTAAGGTATACCTATTGTTGGTAAATTAATCTGGCCTTGTGTCAGTAGGTGTACACGACGGGGAAAAGGCTGAGAAACTGTGCTCAGTAGTTTCAGTCAGCCTACAGTTTCGACAAACTTCAAACTTTGATCTTACCTTGGCTTGTGCCGCGAGGGCGGCCTGGGCGTATGACCTCTGCTGCTCCTGCAAAAGAGGAAAGGTGATTGTAATGAACGATTTCCAACAAATATTGAACTTTTATGCATTATTCATATTCATACATAATTCGCATGTATTAGCCGACAGATACGAAATTATGTGAGGCTTGAGAGTTCACTGGTGGGGTTGGAAGATAATTTATTGCTTGATTAATGAGCCGTTCAACGATTAAAATTTTCCCAAGTTGTACTTTTACTATGATACACCAATAAAACAGAGAGAGAGAGAGAGAGAGAGAGAGAGAGAGAGAGAGAGAGAGAGAGAGTATAGTGAAAAAATTCAAACAGGAATAGACCTCAGGTAGACTGAGCTCAAAAAAAGTTTTTTAATGAATCCAAAAATCAAGAATGATTTGTGAACCGAAGTAAAAAAAAATGGGCTATCGCTAGCAGACAAGCTGCAAAACAAATACAAAGAACTGTTCCTCAAGAAAATAGACAGCGAAACCGGGAAGCAATTCTGTCTAATCCCACAAGAACCC
This sequence comes from Macrobrachium rosenbergii, assembly GCF_040412425.1. Classification (NCBI taxonomy): domain Eukaryota; kingdom Metazoa; phylum Arthropoda; class Malacostraca; order Decapoda; family Palaemonidae; genus Macrobrachium; species Macrobrachium rosenbergii. The sequence continues at coordinate 62,869,564 of NC_089742.1, read as the reverse complement.
GTTACCTACCGAGGATTCTCTGATTTGCGGAAAACAAACGCAACAATCAATACAACACTGTTAAAAAAAAAGGCCTATACAGTAATCAACACCATCAGTACGCCACGCACGTACCAGGAGGTGAAGGAGAAGGAACAAGGCAAGGATTCTTTAGCAATGCTACCAGGCACCGCGTGAGAATCGGTGTTCGACGTCCTGGGAACATTGCGTTCAAGAGGAAAATAAAAACCTCCAACATGAGAACACATGTTCACAGCTTCCCCACACACACACGTTCGTTCTCCTCTATGTTGAAACAATAGTAAAATGGTATTGTTTACGCTAAAATTCGTATTTCATTAGATGTAAGATCACTCTTGGAATACTATGCTAGAGTGAAGAGTTGTTTATTTGGCCCCGCGAATAAAAGGTTTGACACTCAATCTGATGATTGATTTCACTCCAACTGAATTAGGAATACCTCGTCGAGACCCTCACGTTTTGATGGTATATATTATTTTTCACAGGGTAACAGTCACGTCTGTTTTATCTCTCTGTTTCTCTCTTTCTCTCCACTCTAGCTGCCACCACAACAGTCGTCTTTTAACTGTTTAGGTTAACAGATGCCTTCAGGATTCTAGGGATCACGCCAATTTCCTCCTCGTCCGGTTCAAGAATCGGACACGGGTCATCCAGTTGTGGCACAGACGTCTAACCACCAAGGTACGGGGTCCAACACAGAGAAAGGAACAGCCATCAACAAAGTCCTGAATTTGTTAGGACGAACGAAATCACTGAAGTACACCACATAAAAGCACCGCCAATACCCACATTTACCAGGTCATCTCTGGCTCTCAACCCCAAAATAAATTTATGTTATATATATATCATTCACCTCAGGCCACAGGACCTCGAAAATGTGTTGAAATATCACGAAAGTGCTTGGTACTCCTTTATTTTATTTTCCTGTGGCCTTAGCTGAATGTATTGTCCCAAGCTATTTAGTGACATATAGGCATATATATATATATATATATATATATATATATATATATATATATATATATATATATATATATATAATCTATATATATACACAAACATATGTATATATATATATACAGTATATACATATATATATAATATATATATATATATATATATATATATATATATATATATATATATATGTGTGTGTGTGTGTGTGTGTGTGTGTGTGTGTGTGTGTGTGTGTGTGTGTGTGTACATACAAACGCCGTGAAATTCAAGAGGAATTACAGACAATCAAATACCACCTCATCTCATCATTTAACGTCACGTCAGATATATGTTACGCCTTCTGCATCATGCTCTAAGACTTCTAGTGGCCCAGTCGCCTAGTTTCACAAACACACGATCTCAGTAATTCCGGGGGAGAGGGAGACACACTGACTCCTTCCTGCGGATCTCAACAACACACAACTTATCAGACGCGATTTCTCACGGTTATCCATCGCAAGTCAAGAACTAACGGGAGTTGCAAAAGCAATCAGGACGACTCGCCACAAGTCACTCTCAAGTCATCCTTCCATCCTTCTCAGCCTTGTCTAAAGGTTTGGCGCCTTTTCTTTCTGTTTCGCCTAAATTTTTCTTTTCTTTCTTTCAGATCTGTCTTATTCCTCACTTGATTACTGCATGTTTCATATATTCTTTTCTCTAAATTTTGTGTTACCTCCGAATTTTGTCAACCATGTTCTCCACATTTATAAAAAAATATAACTGATACGTTCGCAGTTTTCCCTGTTGTTTTTAATTCAATTCTCCCCATTCATCTACTTGCAGTAAAATTGAGACAGTTTCCTATTATCGTTATTTCGTCTTTTTTCTTTTCTCGCTCATTAACTGCGCTGCATTCTTAACCTTGCTACAGAATCATTCTTCGCACACTTCTATTACTATCTTACTTTTCTTTTTACCGTTGTATCAGGTGACCACATCCCAAAAAGCTAACCTGCGCTAAGAAACCCTGTCCTCGATATAAGCCACTAATCGCTAGTTCTTTCTCCTTGAAGCTTCCATTTGGTATTTATTGGCAACGACTTCCCTCGGGCCAACTCTTTCATAAGTCCTGTCACTTTACAGACAATTCTCTTCTCCTCCTCCTCCTCCTCCTCCCACTCAAGCTCGTATTTTTTTTCCATTCTTCTTCATTACTTCCTCTTGGAGCAGGTACAGTTAAACCGACACTTCAAATATCCCAATAATTTCGGTATCCGACGGAGTAATCCTTCTGGGGGAGAGAGATCAAGGTACTGGCTGAAAAAGCGTCGGTGTCTCTCAGCTGCTTTTCAGATACAATATTTTTTCCCTCGCGCGGTGGCACTTACAGAACCTACCCACACACACATCCACCCACATACACGCGCGCACAGGCACATATACACGCCACAGTACGTAATGCAGGGCTGTACCGTATACGTGCTTATGTCAGCAGTATAAAGCAGTAAAAGTCTGAGTTTTTCAGAATTTCACCTTTGTTTTGCCTACGCTACACGATAGGATATATATATATATATATATATATATATATATATATATATATATATATATATATATATATATATATATATATATATATATACATATATATATATATATATATATATATACATGTCATATATGTGTGTGTGTGTGTGTACAGTTGTAATCATTCTGAAATTCCCTTTAAATAAGAAGAAAAACATGACAATATGAGTAAAAATAACAAAACTATTAAACGTAGCTTACAAAGTCTTATGCAAAACTTTATTATACCAAATCAGTAAGTTAAATACGTAATTTTCAATTACTCTCCGTAACTGAAACTAATGAAATGAAACGTAATTAGCAATTCCTAATCGTATCACCAATACTTTACAGCACATACGTAAAATAACGAAATACTTAGAGCCATTATTGTGTTTACTCGATCAACACATTGCGCAAACCCACAAATTCGGCTCTTAGACTGCAAAGCACTCAAGATATTTATCAACAAATCTGGAAGGTTTGTCTATCTGATAAATAATATTCATGAAATAACACCACTGCTACTTACGATAACTATGGCTGTCCTTAAGGCTGTAACGGTTACGTTAACTTTACACTACAAAAAAGTTTAAGTTACAACTGCCCCATAGCAAGGAGACTTCGAATGGCTGAGAGAATTTTATTGGCGTTATAGTAGCAACGATGGTCATCGACACCGGAGCAAAGAAAATAATAAACGGAATTTCGAAAAAGAATCAACTTCAAAATGTAACTAGGTAGAGAGCGCTTACGAGCTTAGTACAAAGTAACGACAGTAGTGGTCAAACAAAACTGTCCACATTACTCTTCTCCTACAAATTACACAATATATATGAATGCTTACATCCTAAACGCACTATATTATATATATATTATATATATATATATATATATATATATATATAATATATATATATATATATATATATATATATATATATATATATATATATATATGTTAATATATATAATATATAAATATATAGAAATTTCCCAGTAAAGAACAAAAATACACATGTCAAAAGTATCAGTTTACTTACTTAAAAAGTACAAATTACTCAAGCGAGAGGTGGCAATTCAGTAATCTGTTCTAAGCAATGGCCAGTAACGGCTTGTTAAGTATGGTGATAATGATGATGATTACTACCAGAGGACTGAAGGAGATGGTTTGGTTAAAGCATTTTAAAACTGAGTTTGACTGAGTGAGCTTCACTAACGTAACGCCAGCTTCTGACACTATAACATGCAATCTATCACTGCCAGTTAAAAGAGACCCAGTACTAATGCAGTGGTTCGGGAATTATTGATAACTTATATTCCCTCAGTTGGTGCATACATACACAAAAACAAGTGCATATCGAGTTACCTAACTTTGAAACGCACACGTGACAGACACCCAGAATGATTTTATTGGCATGGCGTGTGACTTACCTCCTTGAATTTCTTGCATCATAATCTGCTCGCGTTAACCTGGATGACCTCAGAGCGGAATGGATCATTAACTTATAAGGTCTCGGAGTCCCCTTTCCGGCGAGATTTCCTGTCCAAGACGGGATGAACTTAATTAAGGCCATCTCTGTTACCACGAGTAAACTCCAGATTTAATCCTCATCTGCATTAGCATCGCCAGGTTTTCAAGTTTCATCAGAGACTATAGTTGGTCGGGGTTGGTCGGACCTTCGCAGAACGGAGCTGCAATAAAACCGGACGACTGCCCTACTGTGCTTCCTGCAGTCAACTCAACCCTGGACACAAAATCCGCTATACATGACGCCCGACTCCGCCAACCCGTTGCGAAAAAAAAAAAAAACATAAATCGCAATTGCAGAAAAAGGCAACAAACCGTACGGTAACAATTAAACAGTTTAAACTGATTACTTCGGATTGTTTCTTTCTAACATTTCTCCGGATAAGGTCACCGCCAAAAATGCAATCCTGCACGCCGTTGTCGGCTAAAAAAGAGCTACGGCTTCGCCCCCAAGGACGCACTGTAATGCCTTGATGAAGGGTTCGTCCCTCAATGAAGGACTTTCCCCGTTCCGTTCCTTGTGACAATTATGGCCAAAAAAAAAGAAGGAAAAAAAAGTTTACTATGAGAACCGCTAACACCAGTTCCATTAACCTTTAATAATCTCTCTCTCTCTCTCTCTCTCTCTCTCTCTCTCTCTCTCTCCAAATATTTCTACTAAGATATCCCCGATCCCAATGACACCATAATTGTGTTGCGCTCAACGAAAAACCATCAAGTTCTAAGCCTGCAATTTCATAAGTGAACAAATTACCGAAGGCAACCCAAAAAAAAAAAAAAAAAACAGAGCGAAAAGCGGGTGATCTACAGTGAACTCACGTATTTCCTTAAATCCAATTTTTTTTTATGTGTATTTTTTCTAGCTAGGCGATATGTTGCCCGGCTTACTTGGTAAATAAGTGATAAGGGAAAAATCTTATTTTACGGCCTTTGTAACACAGATCACGTTAGAAGAATCGGGAAAAAATACTGTTTTGATTTTCTTGATGTCTCTGAGAAGTGAGTCTATTCAGAGATAAATGGATAATCTGTCATAATCCAGGCATCAACAGAAGAAGTTATTACTCCGACAATAAGAACTGGCCACTGTTGTATTAATGAAAACCAAACGAAAAGAGTAAATAAAGATCCACAGTACCAATACAGTAATAAGAAAGAAGAAAGAATAACCCAAGTTTTCCGTATTAGTACTCTATTATGACAACATAAGTCGCAGCGAGCGAGACACGAAATTATGCAGGAAACGCTGCCGTAACCTAATTGCCTACTGGAAGAAAGAATGGCTCTTTACACACTGGCCTGAAAAGCCCCGAGGGAAAAAATGTCGAGAAGGAATCTAGTTCTGTGGCCCCTGCTGCCGTCATCTTATGGAAATATCGTGGTTTCTCCTCCTTGTGTACAGGAATCGTTCTCTGCACTCGAAAAATTTCGGTCATTTCTGGTACGTGTCTGTGCTATGCCTCAGCCCTCCGCCCGCCCACAAACAAAAATATGAAAAGGAAAAAGATGAAACGTTGTGGCTAACTTTAGTTAGAACCTATAAATCTTACACCAGACCTTGGAAGCCTGGTTTAAGCTGACGATGAGTCACAGAGCGGCTTGAAATGCGATTTCGTTAATCCAGTTTAAGGACTAGATAGCCTCTTTTATTAACTAAGATTGGTCATTTCACGTGCACTCTACAATACCCCAGAAATTTTTAAAAATTAAGTTACATTAATTTAACTATAGTCATGTTTTCTTGTCTCGTCCGATGCAAGTTGTCTTTGCAGTTCTATAAGAAAATGTTCTCACAATTTACTTTTGAAATATATCGTTATTACTAATGAGGATTTGCGATCGCCAAAAGGAGGACTTATGATTAGTAATAAAATCGCTCTCCCTTTGGTGTTGTAGTTTCTGAATGTGACTTCCACGCGGTTTATTCTTTTAGTCGCTGAATTAATAACATGTGATAAAAGTTAATGTCAGTAACAAAAATAAAGTTTTACCCTTTTGCAAAGAGCCATGCTCTGACGAAGTTCGAGCCGTGAGACCGGGAATGCTAATGATAAGCAGCGTTATGTAAACTGCCCTAAAAAGAAAAGTGCAACAAGACACTGTGTACTTATACAAACAGTCTGCAAGAAAAACCTTAGTTTCATTACGAACAACTTATCAAAAACATACAGACGATAATTTAGTCAACTGGTCCATGTTTCTTTAGGAAGACTTTTTCCTTCAATTCGGTAAACTTGACAAATGAAATTATATGGAAGCAAATTTAGATGACACAATAGCCTGATGCGGAAGAGCGATGCATGTTATTTTTATCATTTATATAAAAAAATGCTTCCCAAAAAACTTTGCGTCTGACTCTCTCTTGTTTTTCTCACTTGTGGCATTTAGCCGCCAAGTATTCTAGAAGTTCGTTCCACTGACCGAAACCGACGAGAAAAGACGAGAAAAGTCGAGGAAAGACGAGAAAAGGAAATCACGTCTACGCAAAAGTTACCTTGCGCTGAAGGTCAGATAAATGACCTCTTTTTTGTAAAAGTACATTTGGATACGGCATCCTTTAAAATACAAAAAGAACAAAAATTGAATACCTACAGTATACTTGAACAAAGAGAGAGAGAGAGAGATCCACTTCAAATCACCACACTTGAACTGAACTGCATGTTGGTATTGTAAAGCAAAAAAATCTTCCGTTTTAGTTTCTTTTTATCTGTTGAATGACTTTGTGTGCTTTCTTAACTCTTCTCATTGTAACAAATTTCTTTGTGTTTCCTTTACAATAACTGTAGTTCTTCACAAACCACTACTACCAATGATCATTTCAATTTAATTTTTCCCCACTGCTGCGTTCTCTCTCTCTCTCTCTCTCTCTCTCTCTCTCTCTCTCTCTCTCTCTCTCTCTCTCTCTCTCTCTATCTATATATATATATATATATATATATATATATATATATATACATATACATACATAATATATATATGTATGTATATACACACACACACACACACACATATATATATATATATATATATATATATATATATATATATATATATATATATATAAATATATACCTATATATTGTATGACATCACCACAATGTTGTGTCTCCTCTGCGGCTCCATCCGCCGACTTCCTCAAAGCCTGACAACCATGAAGGGTCGAATAACACTGAGGGCACATCAGATATGGCTCGCTGCAATTAACTCAGAGCTTCAATTATCAAAATGGCCACATCACTGCAAATTATTTTCTTCTGCTGAACGCGAGATGAGTGGGTGAGCGGTGAGGGGAAAAGAAATGTACAGATTATATCATTTTGATCTTGAGAAAAGTATACAGTTTGTACACGCGAAGAATACAAATGAATGAATCAAATTTACACTTATTTTTTTATATTTCGTATTTGAAAAAAATATAATGTTATATCTAGTTGTACGTACATTTTCAATTGTTAGCCTAGGTGCGGTAATTTGTGCTACAAGGAATTGGGTTATGAGAGCAACAATGCTATAAAGCGGAAGTAGGCAACGAATGTTACAGAGGTCTCATAAATGTGAAATAATCTAAGGGTAATTAATAAATAAGTTTTAATCCCGAACTCTTCGAATGTTGAACTTGTTTCAATGTACTATTTTCAAAACGAAGTAAGCGTAAAAAATTCAATTTTGCATTATTTCCTTGTATAGCTCTTTCCTAAGAGTTGTACACCCATCCTTCCTTGTAAATTGTAAAACGTTTTTGAAACTGATAATGATAACTAGCTGTTAAGTTCATACAGCAATGATCGGGCCATTCGAGTAATTTCACCTTAGGAACTAGAACCCTCGGCAGTAGGAACTACTCTCAACCCCAAAAAAGCTGGTAGCGGCTACCAAAAACTAGAAGTATAGTAATTTAAAAAAAATTAAATATACAATACGTATTATATGTGAGATAATTTACTGACACGATTTATTAGTCAGATATGCGCACCCTTCAAAGTGAAGGACGAGTATTTGTAAAATAACGGGATACGTGCTTAAATGAATGAATGATTATATAAATAGATGATGAATACATGAACAATTAAAGCGTCGGAGAGAGTATACTGAAACCAATCCCCTCCACGGCGTGGCATTTTTAAAATAAACAACAAAAGTAAGAAAAACAAAAGTGCATCGAACTGTGAAAGAAAATACGATTAATAACACCCCCACCGTGCTATGTCATCCACCCGCCATTTCTAATTCGCACCTCAATCACGCGCCAGGTCGTGAAATGAACCGGAGCATTCCTCGATTCGCTTGGCGTGACATTTTTTGCTCCCTGATTTCCCCACGGGAAAAAAAACCTACGCATCACTACGTGCAGCAGCATCGCTTGAACTGATCCACGGAAATCGAGGAACCTGTGAGATGGACACGGGAATTAAGAAAGAATGATGACGAGGGAACAAGAAACTGACAATTTGAAGACGAAAAATTCTGACTGGTTTTCCGAGTAGATATGGTGGGGATGCAACCCCCTGGGGAGAAAAGCTTTTTGCATTTAATTGTGTTAATACACTTGTCAGCCTTCCCGGAAATGTCAGCAATGAATGTTGATGTTTACAAGCTTGACTTATTTCAAGCGTTTTGCTCTTAAAAGCGAAACTTCAATTTTTCTTCATTTTAATTCATTTTATCTGCATGATGATCTACGTCTCTCTCCTGATTTTTTCTCTTGCTTGCACCAATATGTATATAATTATATATTTCAATTAATATATATATATATATATATATATATATATAATATATATATATATATATATATATATATATATATATATGTGTGTGTGTGTGTGTGTGTGTGTGTATATATATATATATGAACAAAATGCACTCATTTCCCTGCTCAATTTATATACATATAATATATATATATATATACATATATATATATATTTATATATATCATCACATCACCGTGATTCATATACAATCGAAAGCTACAAACGTCCTTTAATATCAATTCGCTCTACACTCCGAAATAATATATTATTTTCATATATGTTACCGAAGGGAATTTTAGTTGATAATAAGTACGCCGTCTCGTGGGCTCGAACCAACGAGGACAGGAACTCAGGACTACAGGACGCATTAACCCAATCGGCCGATTGGGTTAATGCGTCCCTGTAGTCCTGATTCCTGTCTCTGATGGTCTGAGGCTGAAAAAGACAAACTTATTATCAATTAAAAAATTCCTTCTGCAACACATATGAAAATATATTATTTCAGGTAGAGTGAATTGATATTAAAGACGTTTGTCTTTTCTGAATATATATATATATATATATATATATATATATATATATATATATATATATATATATATATATATATATGAATTTATGTATGTACGTATGTGTGTTGTGTTTGTGTGCGTGCGTGTAAGGTTGTTTGAGAGTTCATCGTCTATAAATTGCATTAAAAACAAAAAACAAAAATAATCACGATTAATTATAACTACAATCCTCTGCAGATATTAACAATTAAGTAGGTTATAACTATAAAATGGAAGTGTCTAAGCAATCATCTTCCTCGGTAGGAAAAAAAAATGGAGTCAATTCCAATCTGAAATCTTTTCTACATCTGAAAAAAATCCCAGTGTTCTCTACGATAAAGGTGAAAACGCTTGTTCTATTTCCGTGTATGGCTGATAGTCTCCGCATCGTAAAAAGTATTCATTGGCCTTTTGCGTAGCTCTATAGTCTATATCGAAGTATATATCCAAATACATAAGTTTGTGCAATAACAAATACCGTATATATATATACACACACGTATATATATATATATATATATATATATATATATATATATATATATACACATATATATGTATATATAGTATATATGCATATATATATATATACAGTATATAATATATATATATGTGTGTGTGTATAAAATAAACATATATGTATATATATATATATATATATATATATATATATATATATATATATATATATATATATATATATATATTACATATGTATATACTGTATAGTATATACTGTATATATATATATATATATATATATATATATATATATATATAAAAGCACACATAAATACATATATATACATACAATATATATATATATATAATACATATATAAATATAAATATATACATGTATATATATGTATGTGTGTGTGCATGTGCGCGCGCGTCTCTATTAGAAAGACCAGTTGCAGGCACACACTACTCTCGTTACAGCCACTCTAAAAACCACCTCCCTGCCGTGCAATCAAATCGGAAGCCTCAAAAACCAATCAAGAGCGACACGAGGCTGTTATTAACAGCTACAACGAACCAAGGACATTTAGTCACTTCAGACTTTAATGTCTCCGACACTTTAATTCTAGCTTTATTTGTTTTTCGTTTTTCCTTTTTTTCCCTTTGTTAGGGGGGACGGGGAGGGGAGGTTTGGTAGGGCCTGGCCTCAAGCTACCATTACTTGAGAGTTTCAGTCAATGGGGAAATTTAATTTACTAATAGTACTACTACGAGTAAACGCACGATTATCTGTTGAAGGTGAAGATATACAGTATATATAGTAGGGATATATACTGTAAATGGCTAATATTATACACTTGAGGATTTTTCCATGTAGATGCTAATTTATAAATATATATGTAAATATTTCTGACTATACATATATATAATATATATATATATATATAACATATATATATATATATAAAATACTTAAATATAAATATATAAATGTATTTATGTATATAAAATACTTAAATATAAAATATATATATATATATGTATATGTATATATATATATATATATATATATATATATATATATATATATATATATATATATATATATATATATATATGAATATATATATATATATATATATGAATATATATATATATATATTTATATATATATATATATATATATATATATATATATATATATATATATATATATATATATATATATATATATAGCAACCTTTTTCATCATAAAATCCATGAGAAGGGCAAACAGCAGTGGTGACATTTCCTTATAGCACTCCATTATTTACTGCAACATCATTAACTTTGCATTTGCATGGTTCATGAGTAATTGCAATTAGCTTTATAAACTCATGTAAGACCTTCAGTAATGGACGTCGTCAACTGCCATCTTTTAATAAACATAAATCATCGAAGGGAATTTTTAGTTTCCATAACTGCTACACAGTATATTTCAAGACAAATATCTGAGCTGTACAAATTTCCTTTCGAAAACAAGCTTATTCATCTCTAGGGCAGTTTACCAATCTCCTCCTTTAGCCAACTTAGGAAGAGTCTTGTGAATATTTTCATCACGACCGACATAAGTGCAACGCCTCTATAATTATCATATTCAGTCAGGTCACCTTCCTTATCTACCTTGCTATGACTTCCAATCCCAACCTCAGGATTTGTTTCCTCATTCCATATTCTGGAGAACAGTCTAGTTAATATACGGGGTGTCATTTCATTTTCAGCTATAATCATCCATTCTGTAATTCAATTACAGCTCGGCGCTTTTCATGTTCTAAGTTTTTTTCATTACTGATTCCACCTAATCTATCGACGAACCTCAAGTTATGATCACAACACTGCGCTGTGTGTGGTACTGTGTAGAGCAACACGATGAAAATACACACACACACACACACACACACTCAATACCATTCCTTGCCGAGCATTCTTTTCGGAGCATATTCCACTTCCCTCATGCATTCCAGAGTCCGGACTTGAGACATGAGATCACTGACTTAATACGCTGGACACAACAGCTATGCATGCGTTAAATGGGTGTGTAAGTGTGTGTTTATGTGAGTGAGTTCGAGCGAGCAGGACCGGCAAAACATAAAAAAAAAGTAAGTAGCCTAAACCACAAAAGATAATTACTACGTTAGTTTTTGATTTCGTCATGTTTCGGCGACACACCCAAACTCATTTGTACTGACATATTTACACCTTGAAGGCATTATATTTCCTCTGATACAGTTGTCACTAGATATGAATATAAATATGACTGCTGTTCCTGCACTTATTGTCTTTTGGTCGTCGACTTCTGTTCACTTGAAATCTATAAGAAGGTGTGCTTCTGCTTTCACGTATTGTTCATGATTTATAATTCTTATCTCATTAGAACAAAAAAATTATCTACAAAGAGACTGCTGGGTTATTTTAAGCCTTACATTCAGTTTCTACTAATCTTTTAGTTTTATTTTCACAGTTACGTTACCTCTAGACGAGGGTGTGTTCTACAATTAACTGAGGATTTATTTGATCATATGTTTTTGTTAAGACTAACATAAGATTTTACGCTTGAATAATAGAAAGATGGAAAAGACCAACAATCATTCTAAAATTAAGAACAGTTATTGTAGTATCTATGTTATTGCCTTTAATTAAAAACAAGTAGCCATCCAAACACACACTACATGCACACACACACACACTATATATATATATATATATATATATATATATATATATATATATATATGTGTGTGTGTGTGCATGTGTGTATACATACACATTACTAAAAAGTTTCCTTTTAATATTTTTCTCAGTCATCTTTTTATTGTTTTTTTTTTTTTTTTGCTGTTGGGGATCACAAAAGTAGTACTTGAGTAAAATTTGTCCTGTTTCGAATGAAATGCACATTTCCATTAAACATAAAAGCCAAAGACTGGAATAAAACATTCTTTTAATATATCTGCAATTTGTATAGGTACATTTTCTTTAATCTTTATTTTTCTAGTATCTGGCATTAATCGCTATGGATGCTTAGGCAATCTATAGTAATGACATGTTTACTGTTTATACTTCAGACTAAGCTATAAGTGTTGTTTAATTAAGATGACCTTGTGACAACGTGGACTCCGGCACTTTCGAGCAGCCTGTAAACTTTAGATGTAGATTAAAACTGTAATTCTCTGCCGAAAAGAAGAAGACACCTTCACAAATCC
>NC_089742.1:62831505-62846505 GCF_040412425.1 Macrobrachium rosenbergii | reverse complement strand
ACATCATTCAATAGGTCCAATAGAGAAACAACTGAGTTTTCAAGGGAAAGGTCTAAATCACAACAGCCTGGAACCGACTTATGTGTGCGTGTGTGTGTGTTTGTATTTATGTATGTAAGTATCACAGTAAAATTAACACCAGCACAGCACTGGTCCTAGCGTCAGTAGATTTAATCAACGCTGGTTCTGCTCACAAACTGGAAGGATAATAACTGAAAAACCAAATGCCACCGGTATGTAAGCCTCGTGACTGAGCAGATAGCATCACGATCCTGCCCTCAGGTGGGGACGGTTAATTTTTTTTTTTTTTTTTGAGGGGGAGCAGGGGCATGCTATAGCAGCCTCCTTCCGGTGAAGGAAAAAAAATCAAATAAAAAAGGATCGGTGAGGCAATGCCTCCTGGGGACTTCTCTCTAAGGCGGAAGGTAGGGCGGTAAAATTACACTGTTACTATGTGGTTGCGATTCTGATGTGCTATTATCATTCTTCGGTGTTTCGCAAAATATTTATCCTATCAATATATGTTTGCATTATTTACATGTAACGCAACCAGAGTATTCACCTAAGTTCCACATTCTGAGCAATTATCGGTTATCTAACATAATTACACCTTACTAAATATCTGTATACTTAGCGAGCAGTATACAGATACATGAATAATTAGCAAATGTGCAAAGGAGTATTTCTACTGTATGCGAGCATCTGATCGTAACAAACGAGTGTCTGATGTCTACAAATCTAACCTTAGCAACTGCAAAGACTTCATATAGGCTAGTTAATTATAGTCAATTAGCATTCCGTTCATGAATACATCTTCATTATGCAGATGATTCACCAGTAGATTTCCTGTCCTGGATTCATCTTCTCTCTCTCTCTCTCTCTCTCTCTCTCTCTCTCTCTCTCTCTCTCTCTCTCTCTCTCTCTCTCCGCCATATTCCTTGTTCCTCCGAAGTAGAAAAATAAATTTCAGTAACTCAAGGAGAAAGTAATAAATAAACAAATACAAATGTAAGAATAAAGAATGAAATTAGAGCGGCACTAAGAATCCCCTTCGGCAGATGCAATTCCCCGGAGGCCAAGAGACCAACGCACGTACCAGTTTTGCCTTCTTTAAGGTTGTTACCTGAGGTAAGGCAATTTTAGACGATGACCTCATGACAATGACTTGAGGTAATTTTGAACCCAAAGAACATGTGCAAGGGAACAAAGATCTTAACCTAAAACAAACTGGGCGTCGAAAGGCAACATGAAAAAAAAACTATAAGGAATGTAACAAATAGACTATCTGGTTAGGTTCAGATGGTATATGAAAATTGGTCCCTCCGTCCTTGCCTTATGCGCTTCAAGCCAGTTCACCGAACAGAGCCTGTTCGGTGAACTGGCTTGAAGTGGAGGCGGTTCCAATTCCAGATCAAAGTGGAAATATAAACCACCCCATGTTAAGTTGACTACTGATCCGGAAATTTTCATTAAAATCTATGAATATTCCGTCACCATGTCTGTCGAATACGTCAAACGATCAAAGATAACCCGGAGCAATTACATAACCTTTCACTGGAAATACTAATAATAACTAATGATAAAATTATCTCCAGATTTGGTTAATGAACATGAGTCAAATTAAGTATATAATAATACGCATAAAACTTAATACAGACATATCTTCAACCATTTTGTTTTGAGTAACAAGTATCTTTTACAAATAAAGTTTAGCAAATTAGATAAGATGAAACGAAAGTAATTAAGAGATTAATAAGAAAGCATTATAATAACGATTACAGCAAAGTCAAACCAAAAGAAACTATAAATAAGTAAAATAAGCAATACGTCCACCATTTAGCAACAATGATACCAAAGACAGAATACAATGGTAAAATATACATCGAAAATTCGGAAAACCAAAACGTTTTCCTACAAGAGCCTTCAGGCAACCTCGAATTAAAGTGAACTGAATATAGAATTTAGGCCAAAGGTCAAGCACTGGGACCTATGAGGCCATTCAGCGCTGAAACGAAAATTGACGGTAAAAGGTTTGAAAGGTGTAACAGGAGGAAAATCTCGCAGTTGCACTATAAATCAATTGTTAGGAGAGGGTGAGAAGTAAGATGGAATAAAGAGAATATGAAAGGAGATGCAGTAAAAGGAACCAAAAGGGTTGCAGCTAGGGTCCGAAGGGACGCTGCAAGAACCTTAAGTAATGCCTACAGTGCACCGCATCAGGTGCACTGACGGCACTACCCCCCTACGGGGTCAGGCAACCTCGAAAAGAGAGACCTAAGACAAAGCCCAAAACGGTTACTTCCTTCCGTAATAAAGATATGATTTCCAAAATTTATTAAACCTCCGTGTGACTTGCTTACTTTGGAAGGAGGACTGTAACAATCACTCGATCCTGCTAAGGCGGTGATGTTGCACGCGCACCCTGAACAGCATTTCTTGATGGAGGTATTCATTCATACTATCACTGAAGCAATCACGCCAGTGGCGCTCGGGCCTCAATGTACCTAACTTCCCACCTGCAAAAGTCCTGAGATCTCTCGCAAGCTTCCGTAACTTTTTCTTTGAAAGTAGGTGCGTTAACCCAGCCCCCCCTTTTTTTTATAGTCTTGGTGTGTTTTATTAAATGCTCTATCATCGATCAAAAATATGTGTGCAAGGATTCAAAATTTTGTTTTTTATCCATTGTGGCTGAAGATTATTAGCATCAGTCATACATTATTTTTATTCGCTTCAACATCTGTATCGACCTTCCAAATTGTTTACTTCCTTGAGAAACAGCAAAAAGTGCAGAGAGATAAAATAAATGAAAATGCACACTACATAAATGACAGGGTAATTATTACAGCATCTTTATAAGGATGTAACTAATCAGTCCACACGTGTTGCCTAAAACATCCTGCCTATTATTATCATAATAGGTATAATGAGAAGGTAATGCTTGAGACAAAAACCGCTGGAGTGCTAGAGTTGCCACCACGATAATTCTCACCTCGAAAAAATATTTCAATACGGCTTTTCATATACTCAAGTAACTCAAACCAATTATCTTTCATAAAAAAAAATACTAAAACAACACAATGAATGCGCTGTCCGGTAAAAAAAAGAAAAGAGAAGATAGCTTCACGCGTAATAAAAAAAATTGCATGCCTCATTGGTCCTAAATGTCGCCTTGGCAAAATCACAGGAAGACATGGCGCCTTCTCTGAGAAGTTTCGTCCCCTTAACGCATCACTTCCTCTGGATTTTTTTTTTCTGTGTTTCTTTTACGTCTTTCTTACCTTTTTTGACCCAAACCTACTGTCCCTTGACTTTGATCCTCGTTTAAATCGCCTCTGACATCTTCATCTTAACAAAACTGAAAACTCATTTATTCGAAACAAATAGTAAAGATTATCACAGCACGTTACGAAGGGCTCACACACACACCATATTTCTCTGTATCATTCTTTAGAATTGTTTATTTACCACTGGAGAGTAGATATATTTTTATCTGTACCATGCATCTGTGAGATGAATGTTCCATTAATAACATTTCTCTCTCTCTCTCTCTCTCTCTCTCTCTCTCTCTCTCTCTCTCTCTCTCTCTCTCTCTCTCTCTCTCTCTTTACTCAGGTACTCCTTGGTCGTGATACTGGTTTTACCAATATTGTTGCAATGCAATAAGAACTTGATGTGTTTGTCATGAAAGGCCAGACTTGGACATCATTCATCCCATTGTGATAACATACCTGAATTCCAATGTTTTTAAGGAGACCCGATAAACCGGAAAAGAATTTCTTTAATTTTAGTTTAAATTATACACCTAAGTAAAGAAGCATCATTATGTTATTGTCTTAGTTATTACGGAAAGCCAATGTTCCAAGAATTAAGAGCCATACCAGAAAACCTACTAATCCCAGAACCCAAAGCATGGTGATTATTTCTCTGCAACTTTGGCAATTCTCTTCTAGCATATGTAGGTCTACATACAAATGCATCATAGTAAACAAATAATTGACAGTTAGGGATTTCATATTTCGTAAGCATGATTAAGTCCTAAAAGCCTAGAGACCAATAACAATAGACACAGTACAGCTGCGATCATTCGTTCAAGGCTGAGTCAGTTTGTTTACGTTTCGTGAAATTATTATTATTATTATTATTATTATTATTATTATTATGTGTGTTATTATTATGTGTGTATTATTCAGAAAACGAACCATATTCATATGGGACAAGCCCACAGGGGCCACTGACTTGAAATTCAAGCTTCCAGTGAATTTGGTGTTCATTTGAAAGAAGTAACAGAGGTAGGCAGGAGTACAGAAAGGAGAGATCAGTTATCATAAAAAAATTAATTAACAAGTCAATAAATAAATAGATAAAGATATGGGTAAATTATTAAAATACAAGGAGAATTGTTTTAG
Organism: Macrobrachium rosenbergii; assembly: GCF_040412425.1. Classification (NCBI taxonomy): domain Eukaryota; kingdom Metazoa; phylum Arthropoda; class Malacostraca; order Decapoda; family Palaemonidae; genus Macrobrachium; species Macrobrachium rosenbergii. Next base: position 62,842,099 of record NC_089742.1, on the reverse strand, counting down.
GGGAATAACGCGTTGCACCCTTAATTGAACTTTTGAAGTTCCAGTTGCACAACATCCTCAGGAAGACTGTCGTAACGCCTTCAAGCCCGCAGATGTCTTGCCTTTATAGCAGTATATGAATCCCCAATCTTAAAATTTTGTTCTTTGAGACTTACTTACTTCATAAAGTCGGTTCAGACTTCACGGACACCAAAGTTATATAAAAGACTACCATCTCTAGTTATCCTCCTCGCAGTTTCCGTTATTCATTTAAAAACAAGAAAACATGCAATTGCTTCTAATGCTGCTTCCGTTCCGTGGCGCAGGAGTTAAATGTGCAAATAATACTGGTTATCGCAAAAGCCCCAAGTCAACCGGGAAGCAGAGTTATACAATATCATAATTGCCTGCGTTTCCATCCCAGCCAACAAGCTCCCTCCTCCCCGCCCCCTAAAAAATAAGGATAGGAAACAAAAAATAAATGATAACTGCCCTAAAAATGAAAGAAAAAACCTTGATAAGCGACCTCCACATGCAGAATGACATTTATCCAACATAAGAATTACATATACACATTTTACATCCTTCTACCCACGCGCAATTTATCCCTTTTTAAATCCTCGACCTTATGTGCAATTGCTCTTGAACCTGACCGCCGCTCATTTTTTATCTGATTTTTTCTTATCCCATTACACTTTCCAGTATCCTCGTTTCGTCTCCTGAATTACTATTTCTTACTCTTTTTTGAATTTTCACTGCAATTCTCCGCATCCTTGTTTCGTCTTATGAATACTCAACGAAATTATGGCTTTCCGCCCTTACATGAATATTAAGAGGTAACTTCATTCGACCCGGATTTTTAGGTTAACGCTTGGAGGCAGCACCGTCAAAAGAACACTTCATATGTATGCCTGTTTATTCCTATGTCACCTCTTTACAAAGCAGAAATAAATTCTTTTTGATCGACAGTCAATAGCAAGGAAAATGTTTACTTTTCATACTTGGTATATTGTGTGTATTGGACAAATCAAATACTTGATGCCATTGTAAAATATGCTCGAGTATATGATTTATATTGCTAAGCCCATGATTTAACTTTCACATCAACGATTCAGAAGTTATATGTAAACACAAAAAACACAAATTCTATGTATACATATATACATATACATATATATATATATATATATATATATATATATATATATATATATATATATATATATATATATATATATATATAGATAGGTGTGTGTGTGTGTGCGTACGCGCATGCGTGCTGCTTGCGTGCGCGTGAGCCAACGCGCGCTCACTTGCTTGCATACAAGGCTCTGTGTATACAAAAAGAATTCATTACTATTAACAGCGAATAATCTTTACGCAATCTTACCGTGGTATTCCTCTGTCATAAACAATCTAAAGCAGTACAGATCGCAAACATATCACTCATTAACTAATAAGATCAAATTATTGCAGTAAGGTGATATGTTTGTAAACGTAAGATTTAATTCATATACTAAATAGTGGGAACAGGCAGCAACGCCATGTACTACAAATCGAACAACAATCATGAGTAAATCATACAACCCACTGAACAATGGAAACTGTCGGATATTATAGGAGTCGGGTACAAGGAATATAAAATCCTAAAAATCTAACATATAACCTCAAACAATATATACAGTATATATATTTATATATATATATATATATATATATATATATATATATATATATATATATATATATATATATATATAAATTATATATATATACTGTATATATATATATATATATATATATATATATATATATATATATATATATATATATATATATATATGTATATAGTGAATACCACCCTTCTCTCAGAAGACTTGCTGAGAAACCGGAAGGCTGTACCTTTCTGGCAACGCCCCCTCAAAAGGCGGAAAAATTGTCAGGTGTAAAAATTTATATATATGTATATGCATACGCATATGTATATGTATATATGTGTGTATGTGTGTTTGTGTGTGCATGTGTAATCTATGCACGTGTGTATTAACGTACATATTTCTATGTTTACATTCGAATGTAATCAGTACAGTTATCTACGTATCCATGTACGTAAGCATATATTTTTTGAAAACGGAATCTAAAATACAATGCTGAGGATACTGCCGAGCACACGGCTCATTTCCAGCTGAATAAAGAACGGGAAACTTAATGACACTTCCAGCACGGAGGATACAAAGGCAAAACACCCTCCTATTAGTAGCAGTCCACCCCATTTTAATTGGCTAATTCAACGGTAATTACACCGCATCATTTTATGCAGGTAATTCTATTAAATTCCCTGCCGATTCGAAACCATAAAAGATTAGTTTAAAATGAAAGGCTTTATAAAATTGACAATGAAATGTTATGGTAATGACTCTTTCTCTCTCAGAGGCCATTTCCTTAATTTGCGTGCGAGGATGCTTCTAGAAAACCACAAATCAACAGTAATTGCTACGAACGACTGACCCAATTTCTACAGCTTTAACCACTTCATATACATCACAGTTGACTCATCAGTATCACGTCAATTTATACCACATACCACAACATCAATCTCTCCCCTTCTACAGCATCAGTCCAGTTTTTATGCTGGTGGGATAAAACCAGAGGTTCACTCACACCAGTCCTCCTAGTCCCTTCCTGGACAAGGGCTTGCGCTGGCAATAGGGCGGCTTGATGCAAATCAACCGATCATTATCAGTCCAAAATTTCCTCAGGCTACCCCTCCCCTCCTTGGCAAACTATCCGAATTAGAGACTTTTCATCAACCTATGTATGTGTGGTGCATATTTACTGTGTATGTATGTATGTATGTATGTACGTATGTATTAGGCCTGCCAAAATTGGGCACGCCTTAATGGCTGGTGCACATTATATGTCCAAAATACGGTATCTACATACATATAATACATATACATATATATATATATGTGTGTGCGTGTGTGTCTAACTGATTCACGAAGATATGTGTGTGTGTCTGTGTGTAAATATATAAATATTATAATATATATATATATATATATATATATATATATATATATATATATATATATATATGTGTGTGTGTGTGTATATATACATATATATATAAATTTACATATATATTATATATATATATATATATATATATATATATATATATATATATACATATATATATATATATCTATACGATGGTACTTTAGTTTCATTATTAATGTAGTGGAGATAATTAAATTCTGTCCACTAGAATTAAAAAGACTGTGTAGTAACAATACACCAGTTAACCAGAACTACGACAGGGTATGGTAGATTATAAGATTCCATTATGTCCTAGGCAAACCGCAATGCTGAAACTACCACTAGCCAGAAGCCGAACCTAACCAAAGTCTGACCTTGAGCATATAAGGCACAGGGGTTGTTTTCTATGATTAAAAAAGCCTCATATGCCCGAAAATATATGCTATATATATATATATATATATATATATATATATATATATATATATATATATATATATATATATATATATATATATACGTATATATGCATACATACTTGTAAGTAAGCCACTTGAAATAACTTGAATAAACTGTAAAAGATAACTGAAGGGCTCATTCTGAAAATCTGAATGTCATGCAAATTAGGCCCACTAAAGCAACAATTCATTTTTCTTCAAGCACATGAAATATTCGCCACACAGAAATAATTTCTTCCCTTACAAGCCGCAACGCCAGTATGTGATAAAATCAGTCAACTAATCGTCCTTCGCATAAGGATGAAATCTGAGAGACCGCAATCTCCCCGAGAAGCTGCCAATGCCATTCCTCCTTCGAAATGATTGGCTGAGAGTGATTAAGTTATGCATTATTGCAGCATATTGTATATCATTAATACAGCTATTTTACTATTATAATTCTATATCAATTTTGTGGCGTTAGGAAGCATCTAGCTTATATTTCCACCAATGATTTTATATATTTAAAAATAAATTGTTTTGAGACAGTGGTTTCTCAGTATCACTCGGGGATTTCTTCATTAATCGCAACCGAATTTATAAGTAATCGCATACAAGCACCGAATTTCACAATTCCAATATCATTTGACGAGCGAAGGCCAATGGGACGAGCAAACTAATACACTTTTCTAGGAAAATGAAAACATTCAAATAAGGGTGGGGATTAACCGAGAAGGAACATCTTAAGACACACTGAAAACAGAAACAGGAAGAGAGTTCCAGCGCTTGGCAGGAGCATACGGTTCAAATATAATTGCTGTCATGACACGGCTGGTAGAGAAGCTCGCATAAAATTACCATGTATAAAGGAAGGGGAGAGAGAGAGAAGAGAGAGAGAGAGAGAGGGGTCAAGATTTTTCAGTGTTTTATAGCTGGAGCTCTCAGAGATAAAACGGTTATCAACCTCTGTTGGCCGATCGGTTGAGTTCAATCTGTTTCGATGGGCCGGAGTTCAATTCCCGCGGCCGGCTGATGAAAGTTAGAGGAATTTATTTCTGGTGATAGAAATTCATTTCTCGCTATAATGTGGTTCGGATTCACAATGGCTGTATCCCGTTGCTAAGTAACCAATTGGTTTCTTAGCCACCTAATCCTTCGGGCCAGCCCTATGTTAATCAGCTCAGTGGTCTGGTAAAAAACTAAGATATATACTTACTTTCATCGCCTAGAAGCCGCAACATGGCGCAGATATTGGTAGTCGCCGTCGAGCTTTATCCTGGCTGCTGCAACAGGCGAACGTTTACATTTAGCCATTTATGCCCACTAATAAGCAGTTTTTTATCACCTCTCTATCCCTTTTAACTTGTGAATTTTAATCTTACGGGTAATGCGTCTTTTGGGTATTATGAACTAATTCATTCATTTTAAATTCCATTTAAAATTCACTACACGTATTTATTATATATGTATATACTTATATAAATATATATAAATATATATATATATATATATATATATATATATATATATATATATATATATATATATATATATATATATATATATATATATATATATATATATACATGTACGTAATCTCACACTTATGAAACTATCTCCAAACTCCACTCATGAGAAACAACTAATAAATTCAATTAATTTGAAAACAGTTGCAGAAATTTAATCGACTATTTCTCATATTATTTCCAGCTGTTCACAAACATTATTCCAGTAGACTAGTCAGCATCAGCCAAGTCGAAGACAACATCTGCCGATGGCCTGTGTATTGAGAGTCTGCCGAGCAGAGCATGACTGCAGCAAACATTTTTTCCGGTTCGCCGTTTTATAAATTTACTATGAATTAGTCTACGTTTTCTAATCAAACCTACTACTACTACTACTACTACTACTGCTGCTGCTGCTATTACCATTACTGCTGCGGTTATCGCATCCAGAAATCGAAAAAAGCAATTCTCAAAACCAGTGACTTGATAACTGTAACAATAATGAACATTACAATAACAGAACTAACAAGAGCAATAATAATAAAAGCAAACAACACTAATGAAAATAAAACTCTTTGAATATTTCAAACAAACCATTAACAGAATTCAGAATTAGACAGAATATCATTATGTGAAATGAGCCTTTACAAACAACGAAGACGACTCAAAAAAAAAAAAAAAAAATAATAACCACTAGCAACAGCCAAAATTATTTTCTGTCTGGCCTACTGATAAGACAGGGCCCTAATGGAGGCCACCAGGTCCTTCAGAGGGATAATAAACAAAGGAATGGAATTGTCGGGCTTTTATTTCGACAGCGGGTCCTTGATGATTGCTCCAGGAATACAGTGGTCTTAAGTGTGAAAAGCACTTGTGTCGCAGATGCGTAAGCTTTAGTTGTATAGTTAGAGCGTAAGATAATTCCTGACAATTTATAATCTCAAAGAAAACACTCTTAGGGACTCTGCTTTCTCCTCTCTATATATATATATATATATATATATATATATATATATATATATATATATATATATATATATGTATATGTATATATATATATACACATATATATATAAATACATATGTGTAGTATATAAGTCAGTATGTATTTGCAGAAAAACCTTCATATATAACATATATATATGTATATTTATATGTATACATATATATATATATATATATATATATATATATATATATATATATATATATATATATATATATATATATATATATATATATATAGAGAGAGAGAGAGAGAGAGAGAGAGAGAGAGAGAGAGAGAGAGAGAGAGAGAGAGGTGCTACTCTGTGAAGAAGATAAACTATACATTACATGAGAAACATAACAAAAACATTCCTTGACACTGCACATGAGAAGTCTTCGATTCAGTTTTTTTTTTTTTTAAATCAAGTGTTCATTCAATCCACTCACACATGACAGGAGGACTTCACTGCGAATGTTTTAATATCCTCTCTGACAATGTCAGGAGCGGTGTGAACTTCGATACCAGAGGACTCCAGTTTGAGTCTTCCTCTATCTGAGATAAAACAAAAAAAAATGTGAGGCACGAAGGGGAGTCATTCCCTAATTCCAGACACAAGCCCAAGCAGAAAAGCCGATTTCACATTAGGGCAAATGGCTCTACTTTGTAAAGAATATGTCAGCGAAAAAGAGCCAAAAAGATGCCACAAGGTCCAATAATGAAAATTTCTCCAGCGTGTGTTTGTCGGCGATATCTACAGACAAATCTGACCTCTACTCTCAACATAAATTACAGGCGCTTCTTCCCACCAAATATAACTAACATTCCTAGACTTAATTAAGCTAACCTGTCACATGGGTAGCTCAGTATATCTGAGGATAATCAAAATACCAAGGTTAAAGAAAGGCCAGGAATAAAACTTAGCCTGTTATTTGTTGCACGGCCTAACGCCTCGCAGATCATGGGAGATTAGAATAAAAACACTAACGAAAGAACCCGATATCAAATCCATTCGGAAAACAAAAGCGAAAATAATCTTTCTTGCACCCCACCATTGCTCAAATCCAGTTAATATACAAAGAAAAATTCCTTGAGTAAAGGCTGTATGGCATTGATGATAGAAACATGGTTCTCGAAAATAATAATGGACATGAAATCAAAACTCCGGCTGCTGCTTATAGTACACTGTCAAATTCATCAGTCTCTATTATACCAAGCGCTCATCTGTATGCGCAACTGCAGATCAGTACCGAGAAAGTAGCTAATATAGGACCATGCGTTTAGCCTTGAAAAACATTAAAACAAAATAACAGCGAATCAACATTGGCCATATAATGATAAATGCAAATCATATCCTCATTAATGAATCATGAAAATGAAAGGCAGATGAAGGCTATGATATGCCGTATGACAGTAATGTCCCCATATTTTCCACATGAACACTGAGACATGACACCAACGGTATTTCGGCATAGCATATACACTCGTACAGAAGCCTAACAAATTCATTAGCATGCTTAAGCAATCGCATACCATTGACCGACATATTAACGGGAGGTCAAAGAATTCATCTTAAAAGTACCCCTGATGAAACATTCTGCCTAATCAGAACTTCCAAAGCATCACATATGCCTATCCTTATTATTCTTATAATCAACAGAGACGAAGCCTCAAAGATTACTCGTTAAAACATCTACCACAACCATACATAATCCAATGAATACCCAAAAATGTGATCTTTGTTTTTGCAACGGCTATTTACTGTGTCCTTATCGTATTGCATGCAACCAGGCTCTTTTATTGAAGAACAAGGAATGAACATCTGAAGAAGGAATGTGTATCTATAATCTACCTGGGGTTCATTACGAAATCATTTAAAATCGGGTATTTCCCTCAATTCTTCCTGATGCTGCTTCGGCTCCAATCCCATCTCAGAGCGAAGCTGTCTGTTTAAAAAAAAAATCAAAAAAAATTTCATGATACTATACTATATTGTGTTCTCGCAATATAAAATACTGCACTACTTTCTCAAAATTGTCTATACTATACCCTGCTACACTATATTTTCGAACTATACTTAACTACATTTCTGTGTCCATAGTCTTACAAAAAAAAAAAAAATAAAGTATTCATGACCAGAAACCTACAAGTACATGGCATATAGAAAAGAATCATTTCTCCTTCGATAAGATGTAATGAAAAAAAACTTAGAAACCGATTGCAACCAAATATGGGTCTGTCTTACTGGGTAACCTGTCTACCAGCTTTAAAGCTGAATCTAATGCCCAGATACCTCAAAATGACTGCAAGTAGCCTCCCTCTCTCTCTCTCTCTCTCTCTCTCTCTCTCTCTCTCTCTCTCTCTCTCTCTCTCTCTCTCTCTCTCTCTCTTTTACATCACTTCTCTGTAACCTCACAAACGATTTGTGATATCAATGAAATTTATTAATACAAAAGAAATTGCGAGGCTTTACATGTTTAGTCTTCTTTCAGTATCAGCAACAATGAACCTGAACTATGCCCAACAACTTCAAACAAAAGCCCAAAGACATTCATATCCTCGTACAGTTCAGTACTTACTAAAGGGACCCATCACCCAAACCAAGACCGCTACAAATACGGGATAAATATCTGAAAACACTTCCGCTCATCAATAGTTCGTTGAATTTTCACATTAAGTGATAGTTGAAAGTACAAATAACACCACTTGTGTATAAGTGACAAAACTTCACAATTAACCAAGTATTACAAACTTGGCAATGAGCTATCAGAGCGGAGATGAGCTGTTTTCAACTAAAGTGACAGAATCTGGATTCGACAGGAAAAAGTACAGCAGTGTTGACATCAACTAACATCCCTCATGATAGCCGAATGGATAAGACGACTGTCTATCACTGTACTAAATTAAATTACAAATGTCCTAACCCCTGACGGGTCAGATGTACTTAGCAATTATAATGCCCCTTTGGTGTAAGCTATTCCAAAGGTAAAGTGAAATCGATATTAGGTAATATTAGTGGCTTTGTGCACACACACATACACACATACATACATACTTACACTGTATATACATACATACATATATATATATATATATATATATATATATATATAATAATATGTGTGTGTGTATATACATAATAATATATATATACATTATAATATAATACATATATATATATATATATATATATATATATATATATAATATATATATATATATATATACACAATATATACAGTATATACGCAATTCTGCGTAGAAGTCGTTATAAACTAGTCACCCACACCTCGGAAGCTCAAACCAAAATAAAATCCACTTTCCCTAACCATTGCCCCTATCCCACCCCCACACGTCAATCAACCATCCATTCTTCCTTCCCAGATGTTCGAGCATTTGAGTCCTAAACCTATCCCCCGCCCTCCCCACCAAGACACAGGCCTTCCCACCTATGATGTACCCGCTCCCCCAGCCCGCCGGTGGTTCTTGCTGCCCAAGTTCAAGGGTAGCAAGTTCCCCAGGTGAACTGAGCCGATCCCTTCCGCCGAACGCATTCAACGCCTCTTGTGTTTATTTGTTGCCTTTTTCATCATTATTTGCTTGGCTGCTTCAGAAAATGTTTTCTGTGTATATACTTGTTTATTTATTTTTTTACGAGATTATTCGGTTTTTAGTTTTCTGTAAATGAAAACCATTGTGCTGGCTTTGTCTGTACGTCCCACTTTATTCTGCATTTTTTTTCTGTCCGCCCTCAGATTTTAAAAACTACCGAGGCTAGAGGGCTGCAAATTGGTATGTTGATCATCCACCCTCCAGCCATCAAGCATACCAAATTGCAGCCCACTAGCCTCAGTAGTTTTTATTTTATTTACAGTTAAAGTTAGCCATAATCGTGTTTCTGGCAACGATATAGGATAGGCCACCACCGGGCCGTGGTTCGTTTCATGGGCCGCGGTTCATACAGTATTATGCCGAGACCACCAAAAGATAGGTCTATTTTTGGTGCCTTGATTATACGCTATGGTGGCTGTACAGAGAACTCGATTGCGCCGAAGATACTTCGGTGCATTTTTACTGTTTCTTTTGCCACCACCCCCCCATCCACACGAAATGCTTTGCCAACAAGTTAGTAAAATTCATTTTGTATTAATTCAGTGAGACTTCCGTTTTGATTTTTCTTCAAAAACTTTAGTATGCGGTGTGTACGCAATCTGATTAGTTGTTCCTTTTTCAAATATCTGCATGACAGCTTCCATCATCCTCTTACCTTCCTCTGTCTACGCACTTCCAGTATTTCAGTCACTCTATTGTTCTTAGTCATCAATCCACGACTTTTTTTTCCCTTAACCCTTGGATCCAAGAGGAATTTTATATCCATTTCGTGAATGCTCTTCGTTTGTTTGCCCTCCGTGCACGACGGAGCACTGCTGCAATTAGCGGAATGTATCCGCCTGCGTGTGAGCAGAATTCCTTTAAGGGGCTTGGATGAATTTTCGCCAAATTCGGAATAACTATGCAGTATGATTATCTGCAATCATCAGCTTCATGACTACATTTTTCAGTTTTTTGAACACTCGAGTATTTTTCTAGTTATTTTACTTATTCTTTTAAATCTGAAGACACTTTGAATATGCATAATGTTCTAA
>NC_089742.1:62756505-62829005 GCF_040412425.1 Macrobrachium rosenbergii | reverse complement strand
CATTTTTGACGGGGCAAGAAGACATTTAATAATAATAATAATAATCTTCTTATTTTTTGGCATTTACCATTACTCAAAATTTACTCTAATAAAACAATGTCTCGTCATTACACCCCATTAAAGCTCCGCCCAGGTCATTCGCCCCCGTGTCCATTAGCCTTATTTCCCGCGGATATCCTGTCTACTTCCCAAAGGCCTTTTATATAGAAATATCTATGCAAGCTGTCTAAACAAAAAACCTATTTTTGTATTCCGAAATTCTAGGGATTTTCCTTTTCGAAAGAGGCGGAACGTTTTGAAAAATGAAAACCACACGAATTACTAAAATGATTCAACGGTCATTTCATTTGTTATTTCACAATCGTAGTTTTTCGAAAGCTTTTCACGTTATTTTTTTCCGTTTACTTTCCGTGTTCATTTTCTGCATTTCATGTTACTTCTCATGTATTTACCACATTTCACAAATTATTCTTTACATTTTTATTTCATAATTATTTCTTTGGTTTGTCTAGTTATGAGCTTTTTATCCTCATTTAATTTTTATCCTTTTATTCTTTTTTCATTCAGTTTTCAATTTCTTCCATCTTTCAAAAACAAACCTTTCTAGATGTCCATCGCTTTCCACGGAAATTGCTTCATCGAGATCACAGAGCTCGTGTTAATGGATTTAATGATCGGAAGTGAGTGTTTGCATTACCAAAACTATCATTTCCTTCCCAAAGCTATCATTTCCTTCGAAGTGGTCCCTCCCAGGCACAATAACATGTATTAGAAAAAGAAAAACTGATGAAATAAAAAAAAAATACGTGAAAATGAACTAACGCCAAAACCTTCCTCGGAAGCAATATTACTGCAATCATTTTCAAAGAAATTTTGCTGATGTAACGCTGGGTCATTCTGTCAACTCAGCATAATTCAAGCGGTTTCTGTCGGCAATCATTATCACATACTAGTGTGCCAATACGTTAAAAATGAGGGTAATGTTAGAAAGGGTCGAGACGTCAAGTCCCACCCTACGGACATTGTGTACCGTCCCGCAGCTCGGAACGGGAGAGCAAGTGGGTGAGAGAAGGCTGGCCCCGAACGAGGAGTTCATTACTCCAAGACCGTCCTTATCACACAGGGAATTATATATTTATACACAATGTGTTTTACGAGATAGATGCCAAGAACTGAGAAGTCAGAATGCATGCCAAGCAATACATTAGAAAATAACTGGTAGGTAATATACACTAAATGGTTCGTGCATGATTTATTTGAAATATGGCTACCTGTAAATAACGCTGAGCTTCAAGCACCTGACCGCCAGCACCTGACGCCTCTCTCTGCCTGACGCGTTTCCCGCCAAAGTCCAATCCGGCCATGTTCGATTACCTGCCTTGTCAACGGATTCGACTTAGAATAGTTGAATGAAGTATTAGCAAAATTTGAACAGATTATCAAATGAATTCTTGTAAGAAGCATAAATCTGCTGATAATGTTCAAATAATCAGCATGAATGAAAAAACTAGTGTATCTAGTATCCCTGGTGATATAAAACAATACAGTTATAGGATAGGTTTCGTATGTGTTTTATAAAAATGAATGCGCGCACTAACACATTATATATATATATATATATATATATATATATATATATATATATATATATATATATATATCTATATCTTTTTCTGCAATTCAACAGTGTTTTATGAAGTGCAATCAGTGCACAGTGTTTACAGATGTGCTCACCTAGCCTATGTCAAAGGGATGCTGAAATTCATAGGATATTATAACAAATATCTAGCCTCGTAAGTACAAAAATAAGTTCGTTTAACGGATTGCTTTGCAAAAAAAAAAAAAAAGATTCGTCTAAACCTCTTTTGTTAGAATATAGCAAAATGCTACTAGGAATGAAAAAATAAGGAAACAACAAAATATGTTCTACCAAACAAACATTTCACCTCAATCACAGTACTCACAAATGAACACCGTAAGGCTTCTCTTTTTTTCAACTACCTGCTAATTATCTCACCTGAACGCCTGCAGGTGTCTCTTGGCTACTTCAAAAGAGGATCGAAAGCCTCCTTCCTTCAGCTCTGGGGCCTCCCGAGGGGTCCTCACCACCAACAAAAGCCGCCCCCCCAAACCCCCCACCAACTCCCTAAACCGTCACTCCCACAACAGCCCGAGGCAAAATAATAGACGGACCTGGTCACGGCCAGAAGCCTAATATTCCGTGAACAATTTTTCTTTACACTTCTTTTGGATTAAGACGTGAATGAAATAGATAATCTGTTGCAGATTTTTTTCATGTATTCGCTACGTATTACAGACACAATATGAATGATCATTATCAACCAGTATTTGTTGAATGTGATGTAATCACATTAACCAGTTTTTGATACAACAAATATAGATGTTGGCCCACTTACAGTATCTGAGATCCATTTCCACCAATCTTCTCTCTCTCTCTCTCTCCTCTCTCTCTCTCTCTCTCTCTCTCTCTCTCTCGGCAGCGCTCGAGCATGCGTAGTTAATAAAAAAAATAGTTTATGGACGTGCAAGCTGACTCGTAACTACAATGTTGCTCAAACAGAAGCAATGAAACACAGAACTATTATCAGAGTTAAAGTCTTCTTTCTGCCATTCCTCCTCCTCATATCATAATTATCTTTAGTGTTGTTATTATTATTGTTATTGTTATTACTATTCATACAAATTAACCATACAGTATATACCTGACGATTAACGTAGAGGACTGTTAATTAATATAGAGTTTCATGAACTGAATTTATTTACTTGGAGGGTACTTATTTACATAATGGAAAAATATTAACAAAGGCTGACGATCAACGCTGGAAACTTGAGATTAAAGTGAAGGACGCCAAATCAACACGGAGGACAGAAGTTTAACATGAAAGACTCACGAACAGCGAGGAAACCGGCGATTAATGTGAATGACTGAAATTAATGTGGAGGACTCAAGGTTATCGTACAGGACTGACAGTTAATGAACAAGATTCTTACGAACGTGATTTTTTATGAATCAAGTAAGGTACTCGAGAATGATGCAGAGGAATCGAGAGTAACGGAGAGGAATCGTGGGAAAACAGGCTTAAATCTCGTGATTAACGTGAAATCCGAACCATTATCATGTAAAGAGTTCATAAGGGATCTTGGTTGAGCTGGGCAAACCTCGCTTTTCATTAAGCAAGCCAGAAAAAAAAATCTGAGGTCGACTCGTAAATCTGACAAGTCTAAAGACTGTTCAACGACCTCATAAATTTTTGTTTTTTAACTTTGGAATCTTATGAAACCCAACAAAAGCCCCAAGTGAATTCTCGTATCTTAGGTAAAAATCGTGTATCTTATCGGTGAACTCAAGAATCTTGTTTAAATTTCAAATTACCTCATAAACTTCAGTAGCTGTCTGGTCCCTGAATGTAGAGGAATCAAGATGAGAGAGAGAGAGAGAGAGAGAGAGAGAGAGAGAGAGAGAGAGAGAGAGAGAGAACTCGACCAAGTTCGAGGAGAGATGAACTTGACCGAGAGAGCGAGTGAAAGAGAGATGAACTCGACCACAAAAGAAAGAGAGAAAGAGATGAACTTGACAGAGCAAAAAATGTAACAATTTGTGCCATTATCAAACGCTGAGGTACAACCATGTACCAGCCTGCAGTTTCGGTTACCTAAGCAAAGCAGAAAGCACCTAAAGACATTTCCAGAAGCAAAAAGATCTTTCTGGAGCTACAGTTCTTTGAGGCAGACAGAAAGAAGTTCAAAGCAGTGTTAGTTGTTCTATTATTATCTTTCTTTCTCCCTTATCAAACCCATGCTTTATGGAAGGTTATTATTCCCCCCCCCCAAAAAAAAAAATTTACAAAATCTTTATCGCCAACGTTTGCGAATGACCTAATTTAAAAGTTAATGTATAAAGATCGAAATGGAATTAATCGTACAGAATGAAAATCTACAGAACATAAAAATATATAAAGAAATAAAATCCCTTAAGCAGAGTAATTTCCGGCTGATGAAGTCCACACACAATTAAAAAAAAATAGCAAGACGGATGATAGATGTAATTTTACTTATTGCATTTGCTTGTTTGACATACGAAACCGCATATCAGCAGTTTAACATGCTTATATTTTCTTTGAACCACAAAATGGAGTTTAATAAAAAAAATGGGGGGTTGGGGGGTTGCTTTTTGTCTCCGTATGTTCGAATTCTAAGAAACTAAAATGCGTGGTTTTTTTTTAGTTTATATTGGATTCCTTTGAAGCTACAATTATCAAAATAATTCTAACAATTGAGGGCAAGATGATATTCAAATATGATAAAATGATTACATTTAAGAAATAATTTCTGAGCACATGATACAATTCTTTGAAGCTAGAATGGTAAAAGAAAAAAAAAAACAGTGGTTCAAAGAAATCCAGGACTCGAAGTAAAATACTAATAAAAAACCACAGTAGGCTAAGCGTTTGCATACATATTTTTTAGATAAAGATTATACACTACGGAATCTACATAATTACTTTTGAAAGGGTAAAAAACAGTACGTTTCCATCGGCGATTTTCTCTTCTTTTCTTTAAATATATCTATTTATTATTGTTTCATGGAAGATGAACCGCCTAATTAAATAAGATAACGGTAGCTGCAACAACTATAGTCTGCAGAAACATCACTACAGCATAGTGAGAAATGAAATCTCGGAGGAAGTGGGTCAATAGTTCTCTCAAAGAAGAAATAATTGTTTGTTCGGGTTCCAGAAGTGCAGCCTGTATGCAGGAACTTCGCAAAAAGTTATTTATTTGTTCAATAATATCTTGTGTTTCTTTGCATTCCATGAAAGACGCCTCTACTAATTATAGAAGTGTGTTTTTAGTGCATCCTCTCACTGCATGAAATATGCCTCTGTAGTTATGCATGAAAGTCTTTAGTAAATTCTCTCGTATATTGCTAATGAAAGCCAAGAACCTTGTCGCCGCTTAAATTCCAGCTCCAAAATGAAATCGCATCATGGCTCCACCCCGTTTGGCATCTTTAGCTTCAAGGACTGGTATTTCTGCATAAAGACGATATTCAATGTTAAACTATTCTACATTTGTTTTGGAATAGTCAATCGCCCCACCGATCGAAAAGGTGATAATCCTTTTGGAAACAGGAGGGGGAAACAAAAATTCGTATGTAGCCAATGATGAATAAGTGAGGCAAGCATATTAGACCATTGCAAGACTACTAAAAACCTTTTGGTCGAACGTTCATCTCGGTAACCGTACACTTCTCCTGTCATTCAGTCAACAAATGAATAACGGAACCTGATGAACAAGTAAACAACACATAAAGAATTTCTTATAGCAATATATTATTTCGTAAAAGCCATCCAACTGAAAACAAAAATGTTCCCGAAATGATTATGGTCACGCGCATACACCCAAGGGAGCGATATGTAAACTCGAACCAATCTCGCTCATACTTCGAGCAAATCCGCAAAACGGAAGCTGTGTCAGCATACGGTACTGAAGCCATCTGTTTGAACTCTTTAAGTAATTTCTTGCCTTGTTGACTTCATTTTTATTTCCTTTTTCTCCCTAAAGCAATTACCGTCCAATCTTCCCCACTATGCTTGGTTTCGCATCTTGATTATTCGCAACAGCCGATCCTTTTATCAAACCGCTTTGTTTCAACCTATCTGAGCTAAATCGTTTCAGTTAACCAACGTTTCAAGAGAGGCGAGAAGGTGAAAAGGATAACTGGCAATGGAGTTTGGTTCCTACTACATCAAGGAAATCCTCACGCACGCACATGTTGAACCCCAACAAATTTTCAAGGGAACGCTACCTATTCAAATTACTATCCAAAAAGTTTCATATGAGTACTAATATCGATTTTAATATTTACTCATTAATTTTCTGCACTGGAAACTGATCTGTCTAGCCGATGCCCAGCCTCAGACACAAACGCATACCTGCTCTCACGTGCCAAACGCCCTCACACAGCCTAGGGGAGGCCAGTGTCACTGACCTCCACACGCACGTACACACACACACACACTCGCATAAAACGAGCCATGAGTCTCGTCAGTTCACTAGCAAGCCAGCCGGACGCCATCCACCAAACTATCCACTATCCCCAAGTAAGGGACCCCGTCCTCAGACCCCTGCCAGCCTTCGGTTCCTCACATTTCCGTTCCATTTCTTAAAACCATTGCTGACTGCTGACGTAAATGTACTGCTGACCGGCACTCCGTGAGTTTATCTTTACTGAGAAACTTGGTAAAGAATATAGGAAAACGTAGAGGGAACGTTGCGTATGTGAAAAAGATGAACACTCAGCTGTTGCAAAATATATATTGTTGGAAGAGCTTACAGCCAACTTAATTTCCGGTCTCCCTTTTGTCCTAGAAGTCTATTTAGTACGTTTTCTCACACAGAAAAGGGAACCTAAAACAAACTCTTTCAAACATGAATTAAGCTTAGTGTTCGAACGGAACTGTAGATTCACGAGTTGCAAGGAAAAAATCGAAACACTTACCCGTGTTGATATTCAATTCCTTTATCATGCAATTTTAACCGTTCTATTACTTCACAAAGAATACCAGATCACTCTATATTTGTGAAACAACTAAAATACAGTCCTACTTTTCATTCACCAGGGCAATCCGTTATACTCTGCACTAACCGACATCTCTAAAAGGAAAGGTGGAAACCTGTTTTCACAGTTAGGGCATCATTTTGACACCAAATGGCCACTCCCCATTCACCAACAATATAAGGTGTCATTTCAGGGAATCTGCGGTAATCATGTCAAGGCAGGTTAAGAGGTAAAGACTTTACGAGCAATAAACAAATGGACAGACACACATCTACAAAGATTTCAACAAACATATGGGCGAACAATCCCTCCGAGGGCAGACTTGATTTATATACGGAAAATCGCATTGTTCATCCGATTAATCGCAAAACGAATCCCCCGGGGGAATTTAAATAACCATGTTATCAAAAAAATCTGGTGGTCAAATGGCTAGGACGCTTGACTCACGAACAAGATATCCCGGGTTCGATTCCAAGCGGTCAGGATTGTTTTCCGCATGTTCTGTTAAAGGTTATGTTTCATTTAACCTCTATAGCTCTGTAGACCTAGGAAGTCATGTAGTAGCTGTCAGTTGGTCACCTCTGGTGGGTCGCAACTGTAGCGAAGAAGAGTAAGGAGCTACCAATGTCATTCCAAGACTGTAATCAAAAGGCTAACACCGACGTTAAAGAGAACAGTTTTATGATATATTATATATATATATATATATATATATATATATATATATATATATATATATATAATATATATACTGTATATATAATATATATATATATATATATATATATATATATATATATATATAGTATGTGTATGAGACAGATATAGAACAATATTCAGCTAGTGCAATCAGCAGCTTTCAAAAAGTTACACGCCACTCGATCTCATTTCCACGTAGATAAGAGGCTATTCCCCTTGACATAACAATCACGAAAAGTAGGATACCGTTTAACGGTCTACTCACATAATTAGAATATTTCCCAGGATATCACGGTATAGTAAATTGGAATACTAAAAGGTACGTAATTAGACTTTGACTTAACGGTAACGCTATGTTCACTTTTACCGTGAATAAAACGCTTACTAAAAACCCACCCCATTCAAGAAAACCCGTTTAGGAAAAAGAGCGAAGCGGAGAGCTCGCTCTCTTCGTTATACGCTGGGAACCGCTATGCTCCACGCCCACTGCACGCAAAATCTAGGACAACAAACCTCAAACAAAACCTTACTATTTTGTTTATTTTTTTGTACGTTTATGATGCTGCGAGTGTCACTCGTAAGGACACGATTAGCATTCATAATTACAGTGTTAATTAAAAAATAGTAGACCTATAAATTATCCTTTTCATACATTTTACAAAGGAATTTATTAAATTAAACTCAGAAGATGACAGCAAGCTTTGTTGAAAAAAATGACTGATGTAATAATTAAAAATAATCTAATGCCAATTCTGGATTAAAAAGTCAGTAATCGTGAAAAATACAAAACATGCGTGTACGATATATGTGTATGTATGAATGCATTTATGCATTTTTCAGAAAATATTTGGTGAATACGTATATAGAATACGTACAGTATATACCTAGCCTATTTTCATTTACACACGCAGTGCTATTTACCATAAGAGCATCTAGTGTAGGTACAAAGATTTAAAAACATTTTTAAAAAATCTACCTTGCAAAATACCTCTGGAACGAGAGCCAGGCAGAATACCTCTGGAGCGAGTTAGAAAAAAAATAAGGATTCTTGCGTGCAGAGTTCAATTTTCCTTAACATTGCATGTGGTTCGGTAAGTCAGTATCTTGCATTAAAAGATTCGAAAGAATGAACAGACCCCTAAATAGGAGGTATAACGAGAAAATATTTTAGATAGAGCCTAATGCAAAATAATTGCAAAATTGTACGTAATTATCAGAATCAACATTAAGACAAAAAGATGGAAAAAACAGCCATAAAATAATCAGATACAACTCTGCTTTCTGAGAGAGAGAGAGAGAGAGAGAGAGAGAGAGAGAGAGAGAGAGAGAGAGAGAAGCGAACTTTATAAGAACAAATAAAACCAATTTAGAAGATGACGTATCAAAAATTATGAATGACATACTTGAATTCAATCTGATTTTTTCGGTGTAAGTTCAACGAAAATGTTACGTGACCGGAAGCCGAAAAACGTTGGTTAAAACGAAGTTTCCTTCTGAGTACGTTTTTTCGCAAGACTTCAATTGATTTTTTTTTTCTGCGTGAACCCACAGAAATTGTCCAGCGACCGGAAACGCAAACTTTAAAAAAACAGACTGGTTAAAAGAGAACTGTCGCAGAGAACATTTTCATTTGACTTTTTATCTCCGAGCAGACTACTCAGGAAGATCTTGCTTCTGGACAATTTCTGTAGCATTTGCCTTTCGAGATTCTCTACTCTCATATAACGCAATTATAAATTTTGCGATGTGACTCACTACCTACGAGTCATCAATAATAATAATAATAAAAATAATAATAATAATAATAATAATAACAATTTGGTAAAATAATAATAATAATAATAATGCAACTTTAGTCAAAAACGCAAAAAGCTGGTTACTCCCAGCCTCCCGTATTTCAAATTTCACAATCACAATTACCGGAATGTTTCAGTTTCATATAAGTCAAAAACAAAGGGCATTATATATGAGTAACATATGCATATCTCTATATTTTCAACAGATAAAATGTACGGATACGAGTTATACAAGTTTCAGGTTTTTATCACGCGCGCAATTCGCTCACTAGCACCCCCCCCCTCTCTCTCTCTCTCTCCAAAAAAATATATATCAGCATAGACCTCAATCATTCTGAGAAACGTTTTTACGAAATATATACTCAAGATTACACAGTTACCGGGTCAATAAAATTCAAACTCACTATGCTTAGCTTGTAAAAACAAGAATTCTATCTAACAACCAGCGTCACTGATTAGATCAAAAGAAGGCAGTCGACTCTAACGGAATTCTACTGCAGTGCTATTCTTATGTCTATTTCAATGATTTCCAATTTCCTTTCGACAGTGGTTACTCCGTTTTTACAAATCATTTAATGTGGTGTGTATGTGTATGTATATTTATATATATATATATATATATATATATATATATATATATATATATATCCACACACACTAAACACATACACACACATATATAATATATATATATATATATATATATATATATATATATACATATATATATATATATATATATATATATATATAATATATATACAAATATGAGAATCAAAGAAGAGAGAGAGAGAGAGGGGGTTTATAATAATATATAATAATGAACGTTTGGTAAAAAAAAAAAAAAAGGAAATTGATGGCATTTCTTTCTTTTCCTGTGTCCTCAAGGCAAAACGATATCAGTCCTCCCGATAACATCACTGATATGCGACAATCACTCGTGTTCACACACACACACACACACACACACACACACACACACACACACATATATATATATATATATATATATATATATATATATATATATATATATATGTGTGTGTGTGTGTGTGTGTGTAAAAATGTATATATATATGTATATAAATATGTATATATGTATATATACCGTATATATATATATATATATATATATATATATATATATATATATATATATATATATGAACAGGGTGACTGTCGCATTGTAGTGATGTTTTCGGAAGGACTGATATCGTTTTGCCTTGAGGACACAGGAGAAAAAGGAAACGCTATCAAGCATGAAGAAAAATTGGAAAGCAAATTGCCAAGGATCATATCATTTTTCGTTGTATATATATACATATATATGTACATATACATATGTATATATATATATACTGTATATATACAAAGAAAAATTACATGAGCCTTGGCAATTTGCTTTCCAACTTTGCTTCATGATTCCAGTTGGTTAAATTCAGAAAGGAGAGTACAGTAGCCTATCCAGTGAACTTAGATTCTAAGTCGATTTATAGTTTAATATCGATATATTTCTAAGTATATACTCGCCACATGACTACCTCTCTCGTAAAAAGAGTATGCCATTATTCATTGTGTTATAAAAACGTTTGCAACTATAAATACAAAATGACAGCACAGAAAAAGAAATTGAATACAATGTAAATAAACGATATTCATTCATTCTAAAAATGTAAACAAATCTGAAATACCACGGAAACAGAACTCCACAAAGATTACCATTCTGAGGTCAATTGTCACAAAAATACAGAGCGACATCACTTACTCAATTACTGGAAACCGTTACCCTGAACTTGCAAACGCGGTAAAATCTTAAACAGGTTTCAAACGGAAAATAGGAATAAAGTGGGTAATATTCCAGCAGGGAACAATTGTACGAAAACAAACCAGAATGATCACTGCAATCCAAGTGAAAAATGGCATCGGGCTCTTAACAGAGGGGTCAAAGGTCTGCTGTTACGTTCTAAAGATCAAAATGTTACCGGCACAAAGGAACAGAGATGACCCAACAGCGACCCTTATTTCGGAGATTACGCGACGACATGGAAGGAAGATGGGTAAGACGGCTATCGGCAGTCGTAGGCAATGTTTGACAGTTATGAGTCCATTCTGAATAAGCAGATAACTGGGACCTTATGAAGACAAAAAGAACGTTCCCCTATTACCAGCTCTGAAAATTAGCTTTCAGAGTTGTCCCATTGTGATTAAATATTACATAGATAGGCTAATTAAAATCAGTTAGTTTTATTTTGTGTCGTATGAGAATAGTATTTTATTACAAAGCATTGAAATGTTGTAAAAGGAAAACTCAAAAATAGTGAAAAGGATGAAAAAATAACGGCAAGAAATGAAAGCATAACAACCCAAGAGTAAAAACCAACTGAAGCACAATAATGAGTTGAGTTTTCACATGTAAATAGTTTTAGTGAACTAACACATACCTTAGTTTAAACTGTGTGGTCGGCTTCTAAACCCTACCAACTTGCGAGTACAAACAATCCAAGCAAATATTGACAACTCTTGGGATGACAAAAGAAGACACTGTCCCAAGTAAGTAGAAAACAAGCAGGAAACCATTACATTTCAGTTCAGCACAAAAGGGGCGAGAGAGCAAGGCTTCGGTACATAAGACAGAGACTCTAAGATAAAAAAAGAAAAAAAAATAGCATCGGGAACCTACAATATCTGGATACGGAACAAAACAGCACCAAGAACCCATCAAATCCAAGCACGGAACAAAGGAACACCTCCAAAATTCGAAACATACCGTAGACATGACAAGGACAAGTCAGTCACATACAACACATAAATGTAAAGGAAAACATTCACCAGCCGCTCAAGTCCTTCATTTCAAAAAGACTTGCCATTCACAGAGCCACTCAAGGCCCTCATAATCCGGAGACATCAACCTCCAAAGAAGAATGCCGTCGGAACATGTCCTTTGACGGACAGCTATCATTACTAGTAAGTAATGAATGGAAGGTTTCATTCATACTAAGTCAATCGCACATAAAGGAACTCAGTGTTCCGGCTAGAGGGAGATTTAAGCTTGGCATTCGAATCGGAAAATGCTGGAATTTCACTGAGATTCGGATAAAAGAAATCATCGCTTTTGTTTCGGTGGCATTGATACTCTGGTACTACTGCTGCTTCTGCGGCTATTGCTGTTACTGACAACATTACTGACGTAGCTTGTATTGGTACTCATAAATACACCACTAACACTGCTGATATTTTTACCCACTGTTTTACTGTAGGTGGGCATCCGTGAGATGTTTGAGGTAAAAGTATTTTAGCATACTGTGTTGCTTTTATCAGAGATGATTTTCTTTTTATAAGATTCAAAACCAATGAAATCAATAAGTATAATTCATAGAATTATTGAAGAGTTTATTGACACAGTTATGGCAAAAATTAGCAAGCTTAAAAATTAATGTAATATATGACTCAAAAATTACAATTAAAGAGATATATATATATATATATATATATATATATATATATATATATATATATATATATATATATATATATATATATTTATATATGTGTGCGCTATATGTGCGTGTGTGTAGTCATGATTCATGAATGTAAAGATATGAAAGTATATTGATTTTCAGGCCAATCACCTTGGGAGCAACAAGCAACATCCAGCAACGGGAACCCGTCCTAATTGCTTAATGAAATTACAACACGACAACTAATAGGCGTTGGCGTGAAGAAATAAAACTAAGAACAACATGAACCTGACAGTGAACTTTTCCTGAACTACCCATTCATACCCAGGGGTAACCTGCCCCAGATCTGCCCTAAGCAATAATGTCATCTCTCTCTCTCTCTCTCTCTCTCTCTCTCTCTCTCTCTCTCTCTCTCTCTCTCTCTCTCTACCCAAATACTAGAATCTGCGTCAAGAGGTCTTTCTTCCCTCTTTCCTGATTCACTTTCTTCGCAGCAACCACAGAGGTCAAGCCGTTCCTTCTTTGCCCTCCACGCAAACAACAACTCTTGCCTTCCGGGGGCTCCAGCAGCCCAACATGTCAAGGAAGATACTAGCTTGTGGAAGACTTGCTTTTGCAAACAGGCACTTGCTCTATATAGTGTCCTAAAAATATATGAGAGCATTTTATAGCCGCTGAAGACAATATAATCTTAGTAAGATTTCCTTCTAGTATATTAGACAGAGTCCGAGAATTAAATGGTTGGTAAAATTATTCTCTAACCACAAAAACAATCTTGAATGAATTCTCGTAATTCAAAATCTGAATTTACTCATGAAAGGGGATAGCCAATATAAATTGTAGTGTATAAGACAATCCATCGCTGGAAGGCAATATACTTACGAAGAACTTACATGCGGTACAATATTCGTATAATCAACGTAACTACTCTGAAGAACGGTGGTTTCGTTCCCAAATAAAGCTCTAGAAAATATGAAGAAGGTTTTCATGACATAGCAACAAAATATACTTGAGCAATTATGTGTGGCATGAACGGATTTCATCAGTGTTCCCTCGAATATAGGCATGAGAATGAATTTTCGTAAATTGTGGTAAAATTGATAAGCGTGAATATACATTTCCTTAAGTTTCTATTAAAGCTTTGCCAATGAATGCATCCTATTGCCCAAAATCTCCTCAACCTACTGAACGTTTTCCTCAAACAAAGATAAACTAAACCCCAAAGCGTTAAAAATCAGCATTCCAGTTCGACAAACAAATTAGTCACGCTATTTCAATCAATCTTCCATGAAAAAAAAGGAGGTGGTAGTAGGAGAAAGTAGAGAAAGAGGAGGAAGAAACAAGAGACTAAAGGTATTCTCCCTTCTGGTAGTCAAGCATAACTGCAGTTGTATAACGGCCAGTTCTAGGCAATCACACCGACCCTCAGAATATATTTATCCACCTGAAGAAGCGGTTTAAACCAAGCAGAAAGCAATGCATTTTGGTTCCCAATGGCCCTTAACGAATTCTTCCGCGGAATTAAAGACTTCTAGACGCACACGAAATACAGATCGAATCAAACTTTGAATGGCTAGCACACTTACAAGGGTCAATAGTAAAACAGACTCAAAGAAAGCTAATTCTACCCAGGAAATCTAAGGACTAATTCAGAAAACCAAGTTTGTTTTAACAGCTGCTATTACCACATTCATATTTCAGTTGCTGAGTCGTGGATGAACACCAGTTACATAATTTTCATACACCTACAAAAAGGCCTCACCACAAGCGCACAAACCCTCTACAATATTGCATCATTCTACTCTCTTTTGTACTCTCTTATCCTTTTTGAAAATCATGGCTCTTACTTTCCAAAACCTCGTTCACACACTCTACCCAACATTTTCTAGATGTGGCTCTCTTCCTCCCTTCTAACACTTCAGAACTGTACATTCTTGTCAACAACTTATCGTCCTCCATTCTTTCCACAAGACCAAACCATCTCACAACATTACGTATAACTGGCTAGATTTCAACAATGAATTATAAATATTCATTATAATAATTAGCAAGAAGCATGAAGAACAGGAAATGAAAGCGAAAAAATCAAACCACAATATTCGTATACGAAGAATCTAAACTGAATCGCCATTCATGGTCATTATCTTAAGCATGACGCGTCTAATACCATCAGGCAGAGTCCGTTATCAACCTTCCCGTTACGCAATGAACGGAGGCCTTGAATATGCCACGACGGCTAAGTCCTGATATCATGACCACCTATTGTCATTGCCACAATGACCTGAATGCCCTGTCCTTTCCTGAATAATCAGTCATTCCTTTGTGACTGCTTTTTTCCCCATTATTTCTCCGTGGACACACAAACTTTCCCTCTACGTACCGTCGAGTGCCTTACTGAAGGGATTCAGAATGAACAATTGATAACCTTCCCCTACATTTCACGGTCTACAGTTAATGTAAGGTTGCTATTGTTTGTTTTCCATTTCCGTCATTGTTGTTGAACAATTTCTCTTTCGTTACAAGAACAAGTGTCAGGTCATTCTTCGCGCTTCAGCTTAATAAAATCTTTATTGCAAATAAACAACTTTGAGAACATCAGTATTTCCCCCCTCAGTTTCTGATCCCCTGCTAACAAACAAATAAAGCAATGATGAATTAATAAAAATATTCCGGAAAGACTCTCAAGCATAACAAGATAAGACAAAGATGATCATCAGTTTCAGCCTTAAAGGAACTTTAATCTACATCCTGATAACTATAAAATATATCGATGCTTTGTAAATTACACGATAGAAGTAGCAATAGTTTGACCAACCACAGTTTCTACGAATATCTCGTCTTCAAGTCCTGGTATCTTCACCTAAATTGATGCCATACAAATGCAGACACATATTTTCTTGAAAATAGTGAAATCTGAAAATAGGTACTGATAAATCCAAGAATTTGAAAATAGTCACCTAAACAAAACCCTCACTTTAAGATTCAGAGTAAATCAGTCAAAACGCAATCGAATATATCCTGCTGTTTCTGTTAAACCTCAGTTGGCTTAGGCCTGCAGGTAAGATTCGCAAAAAAAGGGTAGCTCATTCACCGCGAGGTAAAACCCACACGCGAGGCAAAACCCACATGCAAGGCCGATTCAAACGTTGTATCGGCCCCAGCCTTCCACCAGAGTCGTTTACATGTGAGCATATCAACACTTACTATATCAACAGCCTATTGATCAACATGAAAACCGTTAAGATGCAACTGACTAAACTATGCGCTTTTCATGAACAAATCCTAGCAACGTGCATCATAAAACATGACAAACGAAGGAACAGCTGAAAATGAACGAAAGCAAATTCACCAGCAAAATCAATTTCAAACTCCCCAACCGACCTCCTCACCGGGGCAGTGCAACCTGAATGATCAGCGAAGCACCTCATACCAAATGAATGCATACCAAACTAACAAAATGAAGAAGCTAAAGCCATATAATTTATCCAAAGATGTAATTAATAAAGACAGAAGTACAGATAACAGTCTGACAGATGAGTTTAGTTAGTATTTTTTCGCATATTTGACGTTACAAGAATCTAAATTCTCCTAATTAATTTCCCTCACAAGTTAAGAGGAAACACTTCTTGAAACCAGTGTCACATAACTGAGGCTTATATAGCAAAACTAGGTATGCAGATAGATAGATAGGCTACGATGACTAACAACTGGAAAAATGAAAGAATGCCTGTCTAATGACTAGTCAGCAGCTGAGAAAGGAACTGAAGGGAAAAGTGTACACAAAGATTCAGACTGCGATCCATGGATAACTAGCCAAGCTGAAAGTAAACAGCGATCAGCGGTGAGCCTTCAGCGTTAATAAAAAAAAAAAAAAACGATGGGCCCATAAATTAGTTAACGCTATCTCCTGCATTAATAAAACTGAAAGAACGTCTCTCGCACTAACAAATAGCCTTGAATTGAGTAGCACCTCCAACTGAATCACAAAACCTTAAATAAAATCGTGTGCAGTTATTTGGATAACATTCAACACAGTCCCTTCGTCATAAGTATCCTCACGAATAATGAGTCCCTATAACTGAAAAGAAATAATGCATGACTGCTCTATTTTCGTGTCAATAACATCTCTAGTAGGTCTACCATCAACCTATAGTGCAGAGCTAAATCTTTCAACAGGCAACATATTTCAGCTCCCACATCAAGTAACTTAGAGTTACATAAAAACAACCACGCACAAACTACTTGCATGCCCAACTGCATAACGGTAACCATTAAAATTGGTCACCTAGCGGGGTAACAAAATTATTTATAGCACAAATAAACATGTAGTTCACAATTTCAGTACAGCGACACCAATCGAAAGGAGCAAAAAAAAAAAAAAGGAACGTTCTTTCGAAGATTTACAAGTCAACGAAACAGATGCAATGAGGGCCATATTGTCATATGCAACAAGTTCATCTCACAACTTTGGTGAAATCTCTCTCTCTCTCTCTCTCTCTTTCACACACACACACACACACACAACACTGACTTACAGATCTCCTGCTCTTGGGGCATCGACAAAAACAAAACTTCCATTTATTCCTAAAATCTGCAGTATCACGATCATCCGTTGTATTCTTCAATACCGAAGAGGTCATGAATCCGATTCTTCACTGTACATTTCCGGGAAGGACCATCGAGCTGGTGTTTATGTCACCAAGCTCAAATCTATATTGTCATCCTTAACTTCAGCACTATTTTCCCATACAAAAAATACGACTGCAATTTATCTAATAGATGATAGGGGATTTATCCATGATTCAGCAGTAGTAAATATTGTGTTGTTGTTCTCTCTGGAAATATACCACATTGTATCACCTAAAAAGTCTTTGGAAAAATGTCAGGTAGAGAAAACGAAGTCGTAAGAAAATGTGGATAAAGCTGTTAATGATAAAATAACAACATATTGCGCAAATGTAAATGTGTGTCAAAACCACAACTATTTACAATTTAGTGTTGATAATAGCGACGTTACCAGAAGAAATTCTTTTGTAACCCATTGTACCAAAGTTAATAAAAATGGAAGATGTTATTATTAAGGCTGTGAATACTCATATAAATGTAAAAAGCATAATACATCATTAACTATTGAAGCATGCGCCATGTGGTACAAAAATCAGCTGCTTTTTGCACCACGATCGAAAGCGCTCCTACACCTTTCTGATAGATTTTTCATCTTTTTAACCTTGCATGAATGATATAATGGGAGAGTTAATCACTTTTGGCCCGTTAATGAAGGCTATATGGCAAAAACCACACCATGTCACGCCCGTGGACGCTAGAGGGAAAACTTAGCTGCACTATAGCGATTTTCTCCCTCCAGGTGGCTCGCACTACCATAGTAATCTTCCATACAACGACAGGCGTCACCCACTACTTTAACAGGATTTTTTTTTTTTTCGTGGCTCTTTTCCCAATAAAAACCATAACACCGTAAGGATTTACTCTCGGACGACACAGATTAAGCGCGTTAGAGGCCGAACTTCTTTCGGTTAAGCATGACAAACCTGTACTACTACCGTGAGGAACAAATTTTCTGTTTAGACATTAAGATACAAGTGGGCTGCATTTCTTAGTGTAAAGAAAGTTCATTTAACCCAGCTGGTGTTTCTTCGTATGCGTCAGCAAATGAGAACGAACTCGATTTATCTAGAGATGCAAATGTGCCTTGCTAACTAAAACCACGTTAAATAAACACACTAGCAATAAGTTTCAGATTCTTGTTATTTTTATGATGTAGGTTAACAGTCATAAATAAGAGTATGCAGTAATCAATGAGAGAGCGGCATTCAAAAAATGAGTTATATTTCCCAACAGCCAACTTGAATATGAAGAGCTTCAGGAATCAACATTACAAATGATGGCAGAATGCTACAAGAAAATCTAGCAACAAGTGAAACTAGATAAAGATGAATACGATACATAAATAAAAGAACTGACTGACTTGGTATACCTAACAAAACGATGCAATAGGAGTTCTGACGACATACTGAAGGCTGATGAAATTATAGATCAATCGGGGGGGCATTTTACTCTGTGATTTTTTTTTTTAAACATGAACACCTAAGTTCTGTAAGATGCTGGAATAATACTCTTCTACATAATTTTCTTTCATAAGTGATTTCTTGCAGTGAGCCCATTTAGTCTTGTAGCCGCACCTCAGAAAAAATACCTGGTGGACCTTACAGGAACTCTTTAATTTGTTTCATTACATAACGTTATAAATAATTTAATATTCAAAAATTGATTGAAATCAGCAGCGAAGTGGCATTCCCTATGGGAAACGAAGTACACAGTAGTTATGCCAGGCCTAGAATTCACTTCGCCGAATTTCGGTAATAACACCTTCAGTGTTTTGCAACCTAGTCTCTATACAAAAAAAAAAAAAGGTAAATTTTAAAGATCTGACGCTGTAAAAAAAAAAGGAATAAATTATTTCGGGTTTGCAAAAGTACTGCTCGTCTTATTAAGACCTAGATGTTCGGCTAGCTCCCAGTACATGATAAATGTGATAGTTATAATACGAATTCAGAATCTGAAGAGTAACCACATATTCTGTCAAAGGATCACACGGGTGAAAGTGGGCACTAATTTACAGTCACACACAGGAAGCAGCATACCCATATCTTGTTTCTCCATGCATACTTCGCCCACATCGATAATGAAGCTTGACATCACAGTCAAACACTGCTTACAAGAAAATGCTACCCTGTAATTTTAAGCAAGGTCCGAAGAAAGGACCTTGGTTTTAAGTTGAAAGAATTAGACTAACAGCATAGCGTACCCAGAGTCAATAATACATTATTATATACATAAAGACCTCATAAAGGATAGCAAAAAAATTAAGGAACCATGCCAGTTTGATAGGATAATGTTCTAATACTTATTGCGGACCTGAAACATGAACCAAAACGTTGCAGCAAAATTATTCTAGAGTTTACTATATAAAAACAATATATGAAGCAGTAATAGAAAACAAAACCCGGAAAGTTTTCAGCAAATATTTAGGGTGGTTCTACATCTTGTGTGCTTTCACAACACATTAAGTACAATTAAAATTAATTACGCTCTTATCTAAAACAATTGTTGCGTGAACATACAAGGAAACTATTTCATGGAAATTTTTAGAATTATTCTAAACATTGGCAACACATATCAGGCGCAGCATTGCCACTACACAGAAGCGCCTACGACAACGCGTTGGAGGCGCGGACGGCCATTATTTCTGTAATAATATACAAACGAACTGAATAACGGTTCAGGTGCTGCTCAATGTGGTGGAACTTCGCTCTTTTCAGGTCAAGCTAGAAGACCAGCTTCTTAGAGCCTTCTAATCTAGTCCATATCCATGAAGGAAAGGAGAAATATATGTCATATATATATATATGCATGTATATATATATATATATATATATATATATATATATATATATATATGTATATATATATATATGTATATATATATATATATATATATAAGATGGGCTTTATATTTTTATACGAGCTATATAACTAAGGAAATAAGTCTAAAGCTGAAAAATGGAAAATAGCAAGCAGAGGTCAATAAATTGCATGATAGGTATAACTGTACGATCAACAGTTCTCATCTACTTCAAATTGTTAGGCTATCCCAGATTAAGTCCTTGTGCCAGCAGGGGCTCTTGGAGCACCCGTAATCTAATTCAAGAGTTATGTTTCAATCAACATCGAGGTTCCTTGCATTTTCAAAAGTTTATATATATATATATATATATATATATATATATATATATATATGATAACAGTTCTTAGCCCTCAAAACTTCTCATTAGCTTCCATTTCATATTCATGCATGTATGAATATACGACTAGCCTATATGTGCCTTCTGGGTCAAAACATATTACCCCCGTGTAAACATTATTTAAAAACACTCACAATATTTGTCACGGGTAATATTGGGTCTTTTTTACTTTTCTCTGACACGTTTCTAACATTAGCCTGACATCTGGCTAGGCTAACTGGTCAGCTACACAAATTATTACACCTGGGAATATTTACAAGAATCCACACATTTTCTTCACAAGGAATTTATGAACGATTCACCAGGTAAATTCTGAATGTGGAAGTGACCAGCGTTATTTTATTTCTTTGGAGCCAACCCGTATTCGGGAAGGTTTATGGGCTAAATGCACCATTGCCTCAATGCACCAAACACTAGTCTGAATGCCCCATGTATCATGGTCCGAATGCACCGGGTATCTGGTCCCAGTGCACCACTTCCTAATTAAAGTGCATCTTTCCTTGTGGTCCCAATGCACTAACTTAATTCACATAACACTTGCTCTTTCGGGAACTACATAGGTATCTATATCCACTTTGTAGGATTATTTTCCTTGACGCAGTGAATCATTTACAAAGTCTGAATACGGTAAGAATACTACAAAACCAACAAATACATTATGATATGAGTAGAAGATTAAAACTAACCACTTAAAATGCATTATTCCTTATGGTCCCAATGCACCAACTTAATTCACGGGTAACTATATAGGTAACTACATATATTCACTTTCTTGGATAAAGTGAATTATTTTAAAAAGTCTGAATAAAAATAGTATATTACAAAACCAACAAACACATGCTATGAGGGAGACGTTTAAAACTTTACCTTGCTAACCGTTTCTGAATAAAAATAGAATATTATTACAAAACTAACAAGACGCTTTAAGACTTCCTCCAGAAAAATTCATATCCTATAGACTAAGCTGGAGTATATACGATAAAATAAATACTGATATCAAATATGATAAAAAGGATGAATGATATAAAAGCTTTAGTGAAGAAATGACTCTCTATTCTTTAAATTACTTAATAACTACTTTTAACAAGCTAAAAACTTTGAGATTTAACCAGTATCTAATAAAAATGACAAAAATTTGATGTTACCTGAATCAACCTGACAACAAGCGCATTTTTATGCAGTGTGGTGCATTCAGACTATTTACAAAATGGTGCATTCAGACCAAGTGGTTGGTGCATTTAGACCAGGCTGGTGGTGCATTCGGTCTAGGCTAATGGTGCATTCAGTCTGGTGCATTCAGGCAATGGTGCATTTTGTCTAGTTTCCTTCGGGAACCAGGGAACCAACCTGATGTTAAATGTATGCAAAAGTAGTGAGCCTGCTGGCAGATTGCCTAACGAGCCATCCCTGGCTATGTGGGACATTGCGCCCTAGGTTAGGTCAGGCTGTATTTAGTTGACAAGAGAATGTGTGCGTATGTGTGTTCCATTAATTTTTCAGTGACGACAGTTGACTGTAAACAAAGAAAAACCAGCATAAGTCTAGCCAGTCTATCCAACGAAAGTTGGATTCCACTTACCTCTTGTTGCAAAGGGTATCCAAATGGAGAAATATAAGGGTAGTTCTGATAATATAGATTTCTTCTGTTGAAATACATGATTGTCACACTTTCCTAACACTATTTGGCACAGCTCGAAAGCATACGACAACCAGGCTACGTTCGCTTTTATCATGAAAGTATTGTTTGATTCGTTAGGTTCAACCTGTTGATCATCACCACGTTTCCACCAACCATCGTTTAGGTTTCAAAAAGCATATTTTCACTCGTGTCGTTCACTAATCAACTCATTCTTTTACAGTAGTGTTATCCGGTAAACAATGTACAAAAATCGAATACGAAACTATGCAGTCTTCGAGAATGTCACCTACTGTAGCACCAGTCACGAACGGCGGAGCGGGGGAGAAAAACACACCTACTCGACGACGCCGTAAACTACACTGCTCGGTCAGCCAAGAAGAAGATTCCGTCGCTGGCAACTGACAGTTCCCTTCGTAGTAGTCGAGAGACGCGTAACTCAAGCGACAAGAGAAGGATTCCGCTTGGAACTATTACATTATTCTTTCTCTTCCATGCTAGGCTTCCTTTGGCGATATGATTATGTAATTTGTAAACTTATTGATATGAGAAAATTGTTCCGTAAACTGTTGATGGATTTAAACTCTTCATGTTTATGATTAAAATAATCATGTTTTGGTCAGCAGAATACCTAAACGGTTTAAATGGATTATACATTGAAAATCATGCGTGCGTGTCTGCACATATGGCATAACATATCAACCGTACGGCTTGTTTTACAAACAGCGAATTAAACCATTACTGTTCGTAAAGGGGTGGAGGCATTACCTGAAAAATAACGCACTTCCGTTCTCCTTTCTGTTTTATTTATATGGGTATTTTCTTCTTCATTTCCTTCTTTATTATATCCGATTTTACAGTTTTTAACAGGCAAAGGCCCAAGGTCTAATCCTAACCGGGGACGAAGCATTTATCATCTTTAATCCCATTTAATCCCCAAGGTTTGAATTCAGATATATATATATATATATATATATAAGGTATATATATATATATATATATATATATATATATATATATATATATATATATATATATATATATATATATATATATATATATATATATATGTGTGTGTATATATATATATATATATATATATATATATATATATGTGTGTGTGTGTCTGTGTGTGTGTGTGTGTGTGTGTGTGTGTGTGTGTATACATGCCCTGTGATACAATACACAGGTTATATAAACCCCAGAGGATACATGACTTAAAGACTTGTTCACATTTTCGTTTGGCTGAAACTAATAAATACCAGTTAGCTGGACGAAGGACTGACGTCTTGTTTCTCCCGCTGAAAAGTGTGAATTATGCCGCCACTAAGACTTTTGAATAATGAATTCTCTTTGTAAACGGAGCATACTAAGACAGACGTTATGTTGTCTCGGTTTGGTAGCATCGCTATGTATGCCTGCATTTCCGTAAGAATATTAAATTGTTAGTCTGTTACATCGTGTCCAACCAAAGTCGTAGCGAAGAATTTTCTTGGAAATAGGGGCGGGGGTTGGGGGTTGGCAAATAGCCAGGATTGATCTGTGCATGGGACTTAGTACAGGTGTCTGTAGGCGTACTAAAATAATGCGTAGATGATACAAGTACTAAACATGGTACTTATATGACAAACAATAAATAACGTAAGAGAAAATGGTATGATAAATTCTCAATTGAATTTCTGATGTTCCTGAGTTTCCTGTGTTTTGCTCCAGTAATTACCCAGCGCAACACATAAATAGATAGATAGATAGACAGATAGATAGATAGACACATAGATAGATATAGATATAGTGAGTGAGTGAAGTGAGTGCAATAACTATCACTTTATTTACCTTAGAGGCATGACTTTCGATACGTGCCTCCCAGCTAGTATCTGAAAGATTTTTGGTTACAAGAGGCATACCTAGGCCTAAAATTCACAGACTTGAAGAGTCAGCAGATGTCAAGTGCGTAAGTTGATGATTCTGTGGCATCAGAATGTACCAGTTTAAGCATGTGAAACAGAAGGAACATACAAAGAATATCATCAATCATTTTGATGATTAAATTAAATTGATAATGCAGTTATAGTTATGTAACAGACATTAAACACATAAGATGTTTTACGTATTCCCAAGCATGCATTCAACAAATCGAATCAACACTTATCTGCTCTTTATGGGATACATCAGGAGTGCAATTTATAGCAGTCACTTCAGAAGACTCATTCTGTATTTCCGGACTAAAATAACAGACACGGATCTTTTAGTTCTTGATATTACTTCATAAATTAAAAAAATCAATCATACTGAAGAGTAACTCAACCATTCCTGGAAAATTCCCCACTGGAACTGGTGCCCAGCTTTTCTTTCAAACTTTTGAAGTTTAAAGTTAAGGTAGAAAGTAAAATAACCTTGTTCCAGAGTATTAAAAAAAATAGAAATAGTCTGGTGATTTGTACAATCAAGAGTGTGCTGAAAAAGCGTTTCCAAAGATTCTTGTTATTTTTTTCACTTTCACGGCGTGCAGATGAAATAATCATTAAGATATAAATGAGCAGCATAAAGAGTATCAAACACTTATCATTTTCTTGTTACCAGTGAAGGAGAAATCACATGTAGGAACCTCAAGTCAATAATGTTGTAAGGGATACTAAGCATCTTAAAATATTTCACTTATTATGAAATATCTTGATGAATGTTGTGTAAAAAAAAAAGTGCCATTACTTGTGTCACGAATAGTGGACTAATGCAACTCTGTCTTTTATAATCTATTTAAGATACAATTTAGGAAGCTGCAAAACTGATTGAACAGAACGGCAACATTAATAAACGGCGTTGCACCTCGGGACAGGATTACCCAAGTATTATTTGAATTGCACTGACCCACTTTCAAAGCTAAAATAATGTTTAAAATTTGTGTAATGACTCATCAAGCAATGAAGACTAGATGTCTAAAACATGTGAAGCATGCTGTGAGCAATACAGACAATTGATGAAATCACCACAAGATTAACTACAGATGGTTTTGAGTTATCTTAGCCAAGCAGCACTTCGGATGTAGGTTTTAGAGCCGTTAAATCTGCAACTCCAAGACTGTAAAATAAGCTCTCGCTTGAAATCAAGTCTTTCAAGAAAATAAAATTGAAGACTTTCTTATTCTCTGTTCTGACAGCGTGGATTTGACATTTGATACAGAGTACGCGGTATAAATCTCAGAACGTCTTTGCAATATTGTACATATGACAAATGCATTTGCGGGTCTCGCAGAGCGCCCTCAGCGGAGTGTGAACTGAGAATAAAAGAAGCAAACTGTTAACTGTAAAGAACATAACATAGAACGTTTACTCATTTTTCTTTACTTTCGAGTGTCTTCCAAAGAGTCTTGTAATTTGCAAAAACCTTAATATGAACTACATGTAACATGGCTATACTTAATTAAATATTCCTGCTTTTAAGGAATTGCAATATTTTTGTTTATGACCACACGGAATGTTTGTAAATGATACAGATGTTACCTCATTTAAATTGCTTATAGACTAGGACATATGGCATGTGTTGGGTTTGCAACGAGACGACATTCTACAATAACATTTATTCTAAGAGAACAGAGAGCCAACTGACTCGCAACCGCGTTGCAGGTTGCAGCTTCTTATCAGTCGGCAGCACATTATCGAAACATATCGTACAGATTGTAAATAACCTGGTTTAAAATCTATTGTTTACGTTTCGTTCCGAGAATGACGAATTAACGCACGAACATACGAACCAGGGCCCATGAACAAACACTTTGGTAAATGAAATCTGCCGTGTGCATATAATTTTTAACATTTTTTAAAAAATAATATTTACTTATCGCAGTAATATGCATTTCAAAGCGAACAAGGCAAGTCAAATCTTTATTCAATATGTTTTTTTTTATCCCAGTGCTCATGCGAATAATTCCCAAAGAAGTAATATTCAAGACACTAGGACATTTTATACACTAGGCATGAACGTCAATCGTTGAGAGCAAGGTCTCTCATAGCAAGAATTGAATGTATTTAATTAAGTTTTAATTGTCATTCACTTTCTCTCTCTTCAGACTGAACTAATTCACAATTTCAGAAAAAAAGAAACAGAGATGATATAATCAATTTATAGGCCTATCAATTGCTGAGGCAATGACCCCGGTACCCGCCCCCTAGCTGCGACCGTGAGCGTCACCATCGCTTTTCATGAGGTAAAAATCAATGGAAATGTCAAACTTATAAATGAAACATTGTAGATTTCTCTTTAGAAACCTCCCTTCCCCTTTAATTTGTGTAACTGTAATCAGGTATGTCTGGTTGCCAGCTGGTTTTCTGTAAACTATCATCTACTGAATATGCTAATTTCCTAGCGATAAGATAGCGGCCGTGTTATTTACGTGTGTTCCTACGGTCAATCTAATGTAGCTCCATGATTTTCTTTTTACTTTTTTTTTATTGCCTATCGTATAATGCGATTAGAATTAGATTCAGATTTACGCAACAGTGCACCATGAATAAAATGACAGATATCTGCTAATGTTTTGCTGTTCATATACCTGTGTGGAGAACAAGAAGAAACATACAAAGAAATATTGCAACGCACGTGGAACGACAGGGAATCTATACACGAACAAACACAGGTATCCTAGAAGTCGGGAGCTGTTGCAAAGTGAAACGTATAATTTTACTACTACTATTATCGTTCCGCAAGTCGCAACTTGACATTCCTCTCCCACCAAAAAGTTCAGGAGCAGTTAAGGAAATCAAATTTAGTGTTCTTTGACGTCTAAATCACACCTTAGAAAAAAGGAAGACACAGTAAACAGTAAACGGTTTTACAACTAAATCCGTGGATATGACTTCGCCAGTGGGTAAGTCGATGATAGGTAACTTAGGCACGGTTTAAATCGTTCGTAGCCTGGGCCTATCCGTTGAGCAAGTTGGCCTTGCTTCGTTTTAGCTTGGCTGAGACGAAGTTTAACAACCCTTCGAGAGACTTGAGGTCTGCTTTGGTCATTAATGTGTTTTATTTGTAGACTAGGCCTATTTGAGCATAAGGATGGGTGGTAGTTTGTCCATCTAAGGGCCGCGCCTGTCGCTCATTAACAAGGACTCCAAATGAAAAATTGCATAGAATAAAAGTTGTTCAGTGTCCCGAAATCTACCCAAAAAGTAATAAGACCAAAACAAGTTATCAAGTTCAAAGATGTGGCAAGGCCAATTACAGTTTGCAGGGAAACAAGGAACATCAGTGTTGGTTCCTAGTATATAACAGCTGGCTTAGAATTACATATATTTTGAATATAAAAGTTTAATATATATTTATTTGTGCTGGTTCTATCCAATATCATTCATCATTTTTTACGTTCGTATTTTGACGCTGAATTTCAGTAGTATGTCATCATTTACCTATTCATTATATATCAATCATATCATTAAATTATATATTTCACCTTCATTATGTTGCTGAATAATCCTGATGGGTTCCGGCGCTTGGTCTTCAAGACCTAAATTTCATTATCAGTCAATCAATCCTATGCATAGGCTACATGATGTGCCCACTGTAACCAACCTGTCCTGGATACAGGACACCAGTAAACATAGCCTAGCTAGAAACAAAGGATGTATTCTAGTCAGACTTCCTGAGCTTCATGTAATTTAGGATGCTTGGTCCTGCCTGTTTAGGTTTTTGACCCATCAGACTAGGCCCATGGTAGGGTATCATGAATCTTAACCTAACCTGGGACACCAGATCCTCTCTTGACACGGGTTCTTTTCTGGACCCTTAACAGTTTGCACACTCTTAGAGGTAGAAGAAAGAGGCTCACCATTACCATGCTTGTAATATTTGAGTGTTTGTATAGCCTGTATTTTAGGTTCAAGGAGAAATTAATTTCCCTGTTCATTCTTCTTGTATCAGTTGTAGATGGCATTAGGGAGGTGAGGCATTGTATTGCCCAAGGGATAACTCCATTTTTGCTTAAAAATTGTTTTACAATATGTATTGATTTGTATTAATATACTTTATTAATGTTATTGATTTTCTACTAGTATATCGTAAGCCAAAGAAGGCTGTTGTTAAACTGTATTAATTGGATAAAAAAGTAATAAATCTACATAAGACATGTGTTTATAAACTATAAAAAAATAACAAGTGAAAGAACCTTGTTCATAATCTGTTTCTACCAGCTCTACCTCTCAAGATGTAGCAGAGTTAGCAAGAAGTGTTGATATCAAAGAGATATAAAATAAAAACAAAACCTTTCTACAATGTCAGATATAGGTCTGATATTTAACTTGTCTCTTGCATTTTATGTGGGAAATGCCAGCAGAATGACCATCAATTGATAATTGGTGTTATTGAATTTGGTGCTTGTAAGAAAATAACATATGTAGGCTATTGACCATGGTAGTTAGACGATATATTAGTTTCTCGCCAAATACATATAATTTTCTAGCGTTTTATACAGCTTTGACCTCTGATTTTGGAGTAACCCACTTGTACAGTATTTGTACTCCCTGCCCTTATAGAACTCAGTGAGAAACCAGGATTTTTATGGTGGGGAAAGTTTAAAAACAAGTGAATTGTACCAATAAGATCAATCAGAGGTGCATAAATGAAAAGACAAGCAGTTGAATATATATATATATATATATATATATATATATATATATATATATATATATATATATATATATATATATATATATATATATATATATATATATATATATATATATATATATATATATATATATATATATGGTCATGTATGTCACTAGCAACAATCCCCCACCTCCACCCCCAAATTATAAAGCAAGAACATGTATCACAGGAAGTTAGTGGGATAGTCATAACCTAACCTAACCTTATCTACCCTAACTTAGGCTAGGGTATGGGTAGGAAGTTAGATCATGGATTCCTACCTGGCCATAAGCTCAAGTGTTTTATGGCCAAATGGATTGCTCCCAGATTGTTCAAATAATGTTTGACATTTTTTTTTTATTAAATTCATAATGATACGAATTACACTTGTTATTGATATGTGTTCATAACATTGTTGAACTGATTTCATCAGAGTGAACTCAGAGGAATAAAAAACATCATTACTTATTAGTGAGAGTTTAATCAGTTCTGATTGGATGAAAATGTGGAAAACAATAAATAAGGCAGAGGGTCATAAACTCTGTTAAAAACAATACTGTAGGTACAAAAAGTCATATATGCACTGTTATTTGACTCAACCTCCCAAGTTAATCAACAGTTAACCAGTCGGCATTCTCATCAGATAGAGACATAGGAAGGGCCAAAAGCCTTGCTGCCTTTTGTGGTATGTACAGTGGTACTTGTAACTTTCCCTCAATATTTCATAAGAAAAAACACCAAAATGCCCATCATTCAAACATTGATGATTTGTGATTTTGCCCTGGTGAGATAATTAATTATTGAATTATTACCATCATAACTTATCTGTGACACAACACTTTCAGATCAAAGATATTTTTGCTGATCACTTTATGATTAAAGCCTGCACAGTATAACTTCTTGAGTTTACAGTTGACCATATCTGTTTATTTCAAATTTTAATTCCCATGTCGATTCATATGTTGTGCACTTCCACTACCACCTTGTCATGACCACCTTGTCATGAAATTCCCTCATTGATCTGGTTCCTAAAATGTGTGCAACATTAAGTTTTTTTCTCGCCAGATGCATGAACCATATATTTTTCCAGCTGCTTATCCTGTGTTTTGTGCATTTTATATCATTATTTTTGGGAAAACCCCAAGCTTTTGTTTTCATTACTTTTGTACACTCTCTAAATTTTATTTGAGGACCCCAGTGGAAAACCATGGTTTTTGATGAAAAACAAAAATGAACAAAAAGCACCAACAGCATTGGTGAAATATGAAAAAATGCAAGGGAAGCTCCTGGAAGATTATGCTTTATTATGTAATAATTACCCTAGCCTAGGCTAGACGTAGGTTAGTACATTCCTCTGAGACACTTAAAATAAGTTAGCCAAGATAAAGTCAGTTGGTAACCATGAGTGCTAGGCTACCACAGTCTAACCCCTACCCCCTCAACATACTTCACTTGATGCAAGTCCTAAAAAATCTAGTAATATTTTTCACTCCACCAAAACATACTTAAACTCCACAATCTTCAGAAAATTTCTCATTTAGCCTACTCTTGATATATATGATGCATTAACTGCTACTTGCTTTCAGAAATATAAAGTTAGAAGCAATGATAATTTTGTGCTTAGTTTTAGGTATGTAAATGTGTTTTTACCCCTTTCTGGCTGTAACCTAGGCAAGCCTACTCAAAAATTTACTAGGCCTCTTGCATCTTTTCTGCCATGAAGATAACTATGTCTGTTGTTATGATTATGAAGTAGTCAAATTTTAACCTATACTGCATTTAATTTTGTGCATCTCACAGAAATTTAATCAGGCATGTAATTTTGGAGGGGTGGTGCCTTAAGGCCAGTTCTCTTATTTATTGACCAGGTTGGATACAGTACATGCAAATTAGGTAAACTGGGCTGTTCTAGTGACCTAATAGAGTAAGCTAGCTTATATACTGCGTAGGTAAAGGTATTTTTTGGATTGGCGTGCTTTGCTAAATTTGCAAGGGACACAAGAAATGTAGCAGAATCAAGAAAGAGTGACTGCACTTGCTATTGCACTTAGTAAAATGAATGTAACTTAACCTTATGTAGCCCAACATAGGGCTTATAATACTTGGGATTTATAGTAAATGCAGTCAAACAGCTAATTACAATAATTTTAAGCAAGATTTGAACTGTCAATAACTGTATTACCACAATGCACTTAGATTGTAAAATGCAGTTAATTCAAAAGTGCATGTGAGTTCTGCCATTATTATTATCAGCTAAATCTCTAAAAAATGGTCTGTAGTGATTCAGGGAATAAGGAGGGAAGATGGAAAATAACCAAATGGGGCCCACGTTTGTCAGATTTTAAGGAATATTGTATCAAGAAGACCAAGTACAGTAGGAGATAAATGCAGTGTTCAAAGGCTGTAAATAGATTTACATAGTTTGGGCACATCATGGGAATGGGAGAGTAGCAAATAATTAGAGAAGTGTTAGATACGTGAAGTGGCAGGATGCCAACCTTACGAAAGACCCAAGGAATCATATAGAGGGCAATTCTGGCTTGTTTCATGTCAATAGGTAAACACTATAAATAAAATGAAAATGAGGATGGATCAGGCAAACAGCCCACAAATGATTTTTATAGGATATTCAAGTTAAGGAAACAGCCTCTTTCTCTTGTAAGACCTTAAAGAACTGCATATTTGCAGTCTTTTACCTAAGGCTGCCATAAGCCTTGGATAAGGAGAAACCACACACTTGGATAGATTAAATTGTTCATAGGTATATTGTAAGTAATTTTATAGTCTGAGGAAGAAACAACACATACCTTTGAGTAGTTCCCTTGTTTTTATACTGTATTATGTTTATTTCCCAGTATGCTGTTAGTAATTTGGTAGTACAGTGTACATCAAGAGTTGATAAACAGATGTTTGGAAATAAGTACCTTGTAACCCAGAAAGCTATAGACGGTGAGTGGCAAGGGATGACATCAACATTAGGTAATTTTAACTTACAATTACTTCATAAAGAATATACATACAGTATGTCGTGTGCTCTATCAGCAACTTTAGCAAATAGAGTAAAGTACGAAGTTTTCTTGTCAGTTTTTAAATGAACCACGGTATGAGGTAAATCATTATTCTTTATTATTAAAAAACCTGTTTTATTAATTCATTGATTATTTTCAGATCCTGTTTTGGAAGGTGTTGGAGATACGTTACTAGTTTTATCTGGCAAAGGAGGAGTTGGGAAAAGCACAGCGACTGTACAGTTAGCATTAACACTGAGGGCTGCTGGCCACCGGGTTGGTATCTTGGATGTAGATTTATGTGGACCTTCAATGCCAAGAATGCTTGGAGTGGAAGGGAAAGATGTCCTAACACATCCTAATGGGTCAGTTTTAGCTTTGATTTTTGCTTTTTTTTTTTAAGTTGATAAAATTTGATATGCTGAGGTTTACTCAACTGAAAAGTAGAACTTCCAAAGGGTTGCAAGCTTCATGTTGTTTACATTGCCCAATACATTTACCATTTGGATAAAAGTTAGAGACTGTTTTAGCTAGTTAGTCTTCCTTT
This sequence comes from Macrobrachium rosenbergii, assembly GCF_040412425.1. Lineage (NCBI taxonomy): Eukaryota > Metazoa > Arthropoda > Malacostraca > Decapoda > Palaemonidae > Macrobrachium > Macrobrachium rosenbergii. The sequence goes on along the minus strand of NC_089742.1, from coordinate 62,796,819 downwards.
CATAAAGATGTATGGGTACTGTATATGCTAGGTGTCATACCCTTACTTTCATTTTATATCGATTAATTTACTCCAGTACCTGATTCAGACTATGTTTAATCTGATTATTTGTTAGTACTGTACAGTATTATTCTCTGGATGTTTGTTTTATGAAGTGCAGATAGTGATGGGAGAAGTAGCTGCCACAATACATATATGAATGGACTGATAGATATTAATTATGCTGCAACCATCCTTGCTTCTGCTTTGGAGTTTAAAGCACCATTTTATCAACACTGCAATTGCTAGGCTTTATCTCAGAATGCGGGATGCCAAAAGGACCACAGAGGTCAAATGAATTGACACTAAATTTCGTTTTATCATTTTTTTTTTCACTTATACTTATGCTAGATTATAAGACTTTTGTGTCCTGATTTGCATACAGTAATTGTCTAGGGCTGCCAGACCAGTGTAATTTGTGCCCCATAGGTGTCACAAGTTCACAGATTTTATGTGCTGCTACTTTAACCTGAATCACCACTACATCCATATAATGTGCGCTTTTTATTGCTACAGAATATGTTTATTTCTCTTTATGATTAATTCCAGTCACTGTCAGATTTTAGATTAATATTCCAGGGAGAGTGTTTTTTAATCAGTTTGGGTATTAAATTGTATCATAGTACAGTACTGTAATAGCTCCTAATATTAGTAATTACAAGTGACTGACTTCTGTTATTATGTTCTAGCATTATTGGATTTTGATTAACCAGTTTGGATATTAGCAACTTATAGCACCAGTTTAATTTTTATTAATAGTGGTATGTAAGAATTTGAATATGTTGGAACACAATTGTCTTCCATTTGCTTTAGTTAAGAGCACAGGGGAATGAATATGATAAAATGTCTATAATTTTTGGCCCTTCAGGAACTTCCCTCTTTAATACTGTACCATAAACTAATCAGTCTCCATAACCTCATATCATGTAACAAACCTTTTGGTTTGCATTTTCACTTTATTATGTACCAAAATGTAAATTTACAAGTAAATATGGTAAAGTAAATAAATGAGCAATGTTGGGGTAGGCAGTATTCACTGCCACAATCCAGTGATGTCTTGACAGTTACAGTAAACAGTGATGATGAAGTAACAAACATATCTTAAGTGTGCATACACATACATGCACACATGTTCCTCTTTCCATACAATTATGGGACTTGTAGACATGTATAGAAACAGACAGACAGCTGCTTATGTAACAGTACTGTATACTGCACAATGTTAATTGTATGGCATTTTTATTATCACTTATTCAAGCTTTGGAGGTACATTATCTGGGTCATCATCATTGCCTTGTTCAGTGTATGTTTCGTGTGCTGTGACATCAGAGATTTCCTTAACTTTTTTTGTTGGTGTATCCTATACTCATCTCATTTGTGTTGTATTGGTGAGCAACCGCAACAGCTGAATTAACTCCCTGTAACATACCCAGCATTTCTAGTTTTTATTGTGGTATCTCCTTTTTCTTGTGTCTCTTCAGAGCACTGTCAGAAGTACTAGTAGCACTATGCTTTTGAGCCATAATATTGAAATTTAAATTTAAATACACTAGAGACAGCAAAAGCTGTGAGAATGTGAGATAAAGTGATCATGGCATAAGCAATGTGTGAGTTAGGCTGTTTAAACTTTTATGCTTTCCCAAAACACAGCATGTAGGTCTGTACTTGATTATTTCCACAAACTATAACAAATGCAACAGTTAAGTTTTAATGATAAATTGGTGCATATTGTACTGATGGAGTGAAAGTAAATTAGATTTGTCTTAGGGATGTATTCAAACACATATGGCTATTTATGGTTCTAAACCTTTTTACACTTGATATTTTCATGCTGTGCACATGGTTTGCAGTTTTTTGCAATAAATTTCAAAACTCCCCTCTGTCATTAATTCATCCCAAGACTCATAAATTAAAAAATTACTTAAGCTCTTAAATAACCTAGACACTATAAACTTCTATAAGCAACCCTGTAATATCGCAAATATAACAAGTCTGTCAATAGTTCAACATTTTTATTGTCTTTTTATTGAATTGGTTCATTTTAATTGATACAGATGTAAAGAAAAACCAAAACAATTTTACATATGCAGTACCTGATGGAAATGGCAGAAGCAGCGGTTGCACCATACAAGTGAATTTATAAAGGAATCCAAGGCAGAATATTCAAACAGAAATCACAGTGTGCTTCCTGAAGACCAAACCCAGAATTCCAGCTGCTTCTTCCACTCCCTCTGCCTCTTCCACCCTTGCTGTCACAGCTACAGTGAGACCAGCCTCTCTTCCTCTTCATACAAAACTCATACAAAACATAGTGATGAAGAAAGTGGAGATTCTGACATTCGCTTTCACTTATAAAATAAATTAAAATACTGTAATGCTGCACAAAATAAATGAAAACACTGTAATGCTGCACAGTTTAGAAACATTTTTCTGATGAGCATGTGGATGTCTTCATGCGTAAATATGGTGATTGCACTGTTAAAACTGCATCACCTTGTTTGTGTTACATCATCATCATAATCATCATTATTCATTATTGCTGAGTCGCACAGGTATGGTGGATGTATATAATGTAATTGAGACAATATTTTAAAATGTTTGGGCTTTTAAATAATTACAGTATATATATATATTACTCTGCATTATTTTATATAAAGTACGGTATTACGTATTTCAAAATTTATTTTTATGTTTGAACATTTTTTTGTTTTTAGATGATGTATTTTTATGAATTTTTAATATTTTTGACTTATCAATGTAAAGTTCCATAAACAGAGGTTAGATGAATTTAATTTTTAATTTTCTGTTGACAAAATAAACTTTAAAATTAAAAATAAGTTATTGAAATGACTTACGTTAATGTATTACTATAATCACATTTGATTATTTGTGATTGAACTGCAAAGTTTCATAGCTGCAAGTAGAAAAATTGCAAAATGCAATGGGTTACTGTACATGTTGTATAACCATTTTCCACAGGCTGTGCTCCAATAGGGAACTTCCGCTCTCACTTTTTGTATCTCTGGCTTTATAATTAGTTCATGGTACTTTATTGAATATCAGCATCAACTTTTGTTTTTAAGGGAGCCAATTTCACGCTGTCAAGTACTAGAATTCTTTTATTATCATTATATTTTAAATATTGATTGGTGTGTATGCATACAGTCCTTTGTTTATATGTTCATTGATTCATTTTTAATTTTGTATTGACTTTTTTTTTCTCCTTTTTTTTTTAAACAGATGGGCAGGCCAATCTGTGAAAACTTACTGTGCAATTTAATGGTGTTTAGGCTTATTATAATCCTTGAGGGGTTGGGGGAGGGGATCATTTCCTAGTGGTCCTTATGTGGCTGACATAGATGGCACTGAAAGTTTCTTGTAGCATCCATTTGGCCCTAGCTGCGTTGCTATGTATCTTTTAGTTTTCATCCATTCTGCTTTTTTCTTCCCACTCGGTTGTCTAACTTCTTTAAATTTATCTTGCTCCAATTTTTACCTTTTACATGTGAACAGATACTTCAGGCAGTTCCCATAAGTTTAGAAATGGGACGCACCAGTATTCTTGTGTAACTACCAGTAATTTATAATTATTCAGTTTAATAATAGGCTTATTGTATGTGAATGTGTGGTCATTTTGAATAATAATCTATTTTTCATTGGATAAAAGTACTATCATCATTTCAGAAAGTGGATTCCAGTATATGTTGATGAAGAAAAGAAATTAGGTTTAATCTCCATTGCATTTTTCCTTGACTCCAAAAATGAAGCAGTCATATGGAGAGGGCCTAAAAAAAATGGTGAGAATAATGTTATACATATATATAGAAGTAATTTTACCTTTTTTGATTAGACTGGCACTTGCAGCATTTAAGAATAGGTAAAGTTTTGAATACGCTCTGTTTTATAGTCTGGATTCTGGAACCTAGCACGTAATTGTCAAAAATGTGGTTGTGATGTTCTTAAAGGGTGAGTTAGTTTTTTATTTGTTATTACTTATATGGTGTTGATAACAGATATGCCAAACAAATATGAGTGATATCATATTGATTTTTTACAATGGAAACAGTAATTGAATATAATTATATTTGAAAAATTTGAACATGATCTTGTGATGTTTTATGTCAGGTTTTCCTTTATGGGGTTAGGTGTAGTAGCTCTCTCCACTTGTTTGGGTACAGTACACTAAGATGAAATTGTTACAAGCTCTTTGAGGCATCCCTTTGGTCCCAAGTATGTTGTTTTTCTACCTTTTATTTTTCTTCCATTTCCTTTGGCCTCTTTCCTCCTAGCTGTCCAACCCTAATCTAATCTGCCTAAATTTCCATCTGGTCATGGTCTTCATCCAAACACTATCTTGATTTTCTTGTTCCTTCTCATGCGTCTTCGTTCTCCAACTTCCTTGGTTACTGCTTTTATGGCTAAGTACTCCTCTGCCCTTTTCATCAAAAGCCCAAACCATCTCATCTTTGATATCTCAGTCATATTTTAACCTGTGGATGCCAGTTCTTTCATTAACTTCCTCTTTGTTGTACTGTGCAATCTTTCCAACACATCACAGCCAGGAAAATGCACATTTTATAGTCACACCTCTTCAGAAACTCTTCCATGATATTTGTAAGTGACCATTTATAGAGATGTGCAAGCCATATATGTTTGCAGTTTTCCTCTATATTTAATTGAATTTTATGCTTATGTACCAGTACTATGATACACCAGTCTTCTTCCAGTTAATCAGGGGTTTGTTAATCTTCCTTCCCTCTTATTAGAGCTTCACAGTTTAGTCTGACAAGATAACAAAATTTCAATTACCTTCAAAGTCTATCCTTCCTCTTAACATGATCCCTTTGTTTGCTTCTCATGAATCAAGTGCTTAGAAGCTCCTTTACTCCATTTATGTTTTGCAGGCTTGAGCACCTCTTGTGGCACTAAAAGAACATGTTGCATTCATCTCTACATGTCTCCCACATGGTTCAACATCACATATTGGACAAGACTTTTTCCTTTTTTTCTTCGAGGCAGTGATTTTCTTCTAGAATTAAAAAAAAGATGCTCTTGGTTTTTTATTTAGCTTTTTAATGTTCATATTTTCATCATATAAATATGTTTGTGCTGGATATAGAACCTTTTTCTCCCATATGAAGCTTATTTTACTCCATAAATTTGTAAATCATTGAAAATCTATATGTCTGGTAGCTTGGGGAGATACCCTACAGCAATTTTGTATAGAGCATCTTGTTCCCTTTTTTACTTCCTTTTTTTAATATACTAACCAAGATTGATTTTCTTACAGCTATGATAAAACAGTTACTTACAAGTGTTGATTGGAATGTCGATTACTTGATCATTGACACACCTCCTGGCACGTCTGATGAACATATATCAACAATGGAAAATATAAGGTAAGTGACAGATATGAGTAAAATGTTTATGCAGTATTTGCAATATTATGAGGTTATATGTACTCTCTAAATTATTGTTAAAGCTATAACCTTGAAAGACTGACCCTTGAATGTAAGGCCTCACTGGCCTACCAATTAAAGTAAGGAGAACAGCAGGGTTTTTTTTAGTGAGCATAAATGACTAAATGATTAGATAACTATTGTACATAATGCAGGTGGGATGAACAAGCGTATGGGATATCTAATAGTCTTTAAAAATAAGATTCTCTCTCTCTCTCTCTCTCTCTCGTTAAACACTGAATTGCAGTATGCTGTTTGTAGAGGACACATTAACTCTGTGTTGTGTAGATGACTTGAGTTGAGATACTTCAATTTTTTTTTCTCAGATCTATTGTATGCATTTTAGCTTCCTTTATAGAGATGAAGAATAAAAATGAATTTACAATGAGTTTTTTGGCTGACTGTCATCTGATACAGTAAAATCTCATATCAGTTAGATAATGAAATTTGTGTGCTGTTACCCAAAATGAAATACAGTAAGAAACTTTATTAAACTTTTTGGGATGAAATGGCCATGGATAAGAGTGATTTAGTTTTGCATGAGGGGGAAAAATTGGGAATTGATCCCATATTGGTATTTGAGCTGATGTGTAGTGAAAGTGCTTATTCTGTGTTGCATATTTACCAGTAGTTTAGTTTATGATTAAAATAGTGAATTTCATTATTGGGCTCTGTTATGTCTTGTGCCTGTTGTTCACAATCTGCAGTGTTATGTCTTGTGCCTGTTGTTCACAATCTGCAGCTTTTTTTTTTTTAATGCAGCAAAATATCTTGTCCTTTATTGTCTATACTGTATATCTTTTAGCAAGAAAAAAAATTTGCATCTTATATTTGTGTTGTCTGTGTTTTTTGTATAAAGACGTAGGTCCTTGCTATTTAATTTTGTATGATAGTGTGCACTGAATCCACATGGGAAATGGCTGCATTTACTTATTTATTGAAGGTTGTTTTTACAGAAAGGTCACACAAGGATAGTCATTGTGTTTATGCAAGTACAGGGTTACTTTTCACAATTTAAAAATATAATTAGTAGTTAAATGCAGTTATTAAGTAAAGTGAGATTCTGCAATATTGTAATAACACTAGTTTTAAAAATCTTTAGAAAATTACCAGGTCATGCAGTCCACTCTTCTCATTAAGACTGTTAATAAATGGAACCTTTTTAAGGGTACCTTTCTTGAGAGTACTTATCTGAATGTCTTACAACACCAAAGAAGAACATAAATGTCTTAGCATGAAACTGTTCTAAATATCTTTAGAAAATTACCAAGTCATACAATCTTCTCTTCTCATTAAGATTATTAACCTTTTTTAAGGGTACAGTACCTTTCTTGAGAGTATTTATCTGAATGTTGTACAACACCAAGGAAGAACATAAATGTCCTAGCATGAATCTATTTGGTATTTAATATGGCTGCTTAGCATCATTTCACAGTGAAGACGAAATCCTGAATTGTATCTTCATTTTCTGATGTGGAATTCACTCTTTTCGTTCTTATAATGACGGTGAGGCCCTCCCTTAACACGTTACCACTTTTACTTGAATTACATATTGTTTGGGTAAGCATGGCTGCTTGTAAACCAGTGTTGGAGGTCTCAAGGCTGAATACCCATGCTGTTTGCCTTGGCCTTGGCTATAGAACATTGACCCTTACTTGGACTTGGTCTTGTGCCATCAAGCCTAGGTTATTTAGGCTGAGGCTTGCTTAGGGCAGTTATATGTGTATATATTTCAAAGATTCATAAATGTTAATGAGTTAAGAGTTGAGACCTGAATGTACAGTTTTGAGGATGCTAATTTTGCAGGATACAAAACTTGCTAGTCTGTTACAGTAAACATAAAAAAATAACCTGTGTGTAATTACTATGTATTTAATAAAGTTTGTCTCTGAAGTGTATTTAACAGTACAGTATCAGAAACAACTGACTTGAATTTTGTAATAAACTTACAATCACTGAACTTAAAGATTGCTATCAAGCAGGTCAATGTAATGACATTTGTATTGAGTGTATAATTTTTAGTATTTCTATATAGAAGTAAATTTCAAGTTATTTTTTGGTTATTAGGATAAAGACTGAAGAATATACCAAAAGACTGAAGAATATACCAAGATATAATTTTTTTGGCATGTGATTATTTGGGTTCAATTTTTTCACTTAAAGGCCATTTTATGTATTGGCTGTACTTGTAGTAGAAATGTAAAACCTGAACTGTGAATGTAAGGTGCCAAGTTAGACACAAAATCAAACACTAAATCCTAATATTCACTGATTCAAGATTAAGCTGGCTATATGCCAGCATGGACTAATGTTAGACTTGGTTGATGTGGATTCAGATTTGGTCTTGGCCTCAGGTGGTAGGGACATGGATTTGGCCCTAGAAGTTGTGGACTTGACTGAACACTTGCAAACTAGGTCTTCAAAAAGTATGTTGTATTCTGTAGTGCCAACAAGCATTGGAGTATTGATTCATAAAGAACTGCTTTGAATCTTTAGTATTTCTCTCACATAGTCCTTCCTGTCTGGATGAACCTACTGTCTTACCTCTCACAAATGCCATCCTCTGCTCATATTTTTAAACTTCTTCAGCTTTACTCATTTCTGTATTGGGTTGCTGTTCCCTATCAGCCTTCTCCACCTGGTTGTATTTTTAAACTACAATCTCTTTTTAGATAGTGTACAGATTTTCCACCCCCATCTACCCCTTCAGGTGGATGGTACTCTGCTGAATAAGCCTGATGCCTTAACCATTCTACTGTAGGTGTAACTTTTGACTCTGATCTTACTTTTGAAAATCATCTAATGAAAGTGTCAGCAAATGCAGCATGAAAGTTAGGTATTGTACATAAGGCCCCATATATTTACAACAGTGATCAAATCAATGCAACCAGTTGTAGGTCATTTGTTCTTCCTTTACTAAAATATTGTTATCCAGTATGGATGTCTGCTTGTACCAGAGATTTTTCACATTTAGATAGAATACAGGACAAGTAACTCACATCTTGATGAAATGAGTTACTTGTCCTGTATATTACTGTAGTATTATTTGATCCTTTGTTCCTGTTACTCTAAATAACCTACCTGGTGTCAGCTTTAATCAAGAGAGCTTATAGGCAAAGTATTTAAGTGAAACCCATTGGATAACCCTGTTGAAAATAGGTTTGGAAATGATGAGATGTCTCCCCTATGAGGACCAATAGGCTTAATAGATGGGCTAAGACTTTGTTTTATCTTCATCTTTTCTTTACCTTTATCTTTGACCTCCATTCTTAAAACCATCACTGCTGTTCTTCAGAGAAAGGGGTTATCCAGGAGGATATTTTACCTTGCATAATGTATTGACTTTGCCATGTTGACCAAGTTTCTCCGACACTTCATATTTTTTGTATGGAGTCTTATTACCATTTTTATGTGCATATTGATATTCATATTGTTGTTATTGTTATTGTTATTGGCCGTTTAATGTGTTATTTAATTTTGACTGTCTTCTCACAAATATGGCTAAGATACAGGAAGATAATAAAAAGGCCTCCTTAGTGTTTGTTGGCAATTTCAATGCTTTGACTGTACTTCAGAACTGCCTGTGAACAAATGATGAGACCATGCACGTATCTATTGATTGCATGGATCAAGTAGTCACAGATTCCCCCTGGTGTTGTGACCATACTGTCAGTCCTTCAATTGGGACTTGTAGTTGTATATTCGTTTTTCTAATGATTAAAACAGAATGATCTGTCCCTGATGTGCCTTACTTACTCAAGATATATATTAAATCTCAGGCAGACTGAAATGGAATTTTGAGTGATCTTTGATCTAGAATTGGTCAGTTTTATAAGGCCTTAAGTTGAACTTGTTCATTTAATATAATTTCTGATAAGAGATGTAGAGAGAGCAAAGTTCAGGAGAGGATAGAATGCAAGACAGGTCCTTAAATGTTTAATCTCTCTTTTTCATCTGTTTACTAGCAGATAGTAAGTGTACCAAATGGGAAGAACAGGAGTGTGTCTGAGGGAAGGGATGAGGCTGCGGAACCTTGCCACGTCCTTTGCCAAAGGTAGTCCATCAGCCAACAGGGCTTTGGCCTTAACAAAATCCCACTCGGACCAATTCCACCGGGCCAGGCTCTCCCTGCAGATCTTTTGAAAGTGTCCATCTCTGATACAGATCATGGGGTTAAACCAGGGGTAAAGGAGGTGGCTGCATCTTTGGCAATGCCTTCCATAACAAAAGGCAGCAACTGAGCTTTTGAGGAACAACCCTAGATTTGATAGAACTTGTGAGGGTGTTGATCTAGCAGATGCAGTGATTAGGGGCATCCATAGGGTGATCATCCTTAGCAGAAGTGCTGCCCTTCAGACAAAGTAGATCCTTGCGAAGGGCTATCAACAGTTGGGCCAAAAACATCTTGAAGGTCTTAGATTTAGATGCAAGGTCAGCATCCCTCAAGCCAGCAATGGAAGCGTCATGTATAGGCCCAGAAGGCAGTTTTAACTTAAAAATATTACAAACCTAGATAAGCATTTCTACGAAGAAATTGTTGTCATGACACGCATGGAAATCATCTCTAGGCTCCTCATGTGGATCTTCCACTAACGCAATACTGTCACTGGAGGAGTTGAATCTAGCCCTCTTAGGGGTTCAAGTAGTGCCAAGGGTGCAAGGAGGTCCCCTGAGTCCAGTAGGTCCAGGCAGAGGAGCCTAAGAAAAAGCCACATGTTGATGAGCGACCCAGAGTTAAAGGGAGAGCACAAAACAGTGAGAGGTACAAGAAGGGGAATTATTACTGTTGAAGATGGTGGCACAACTCTTTTGACTCCCCATGACCTAGGTCATGCGGGGTCAAAAGAGAGCTTGTTGTAGGATAAGAAGATCCAGAGGAGCATTGAACAGATGAATCCCATCTGGGATTATGTTAATCTATGGAAGAGTAGCACAGCGACTGCTACAACCATAAAAAGGATTTGGAAGAGCCCCTTCTACTGTAATTTATAGGTAATGTAAGTCATGAATGCACTTCAGGGAGTGAGCTGCTTGTACATGAGACTACTGATGATTAGAGTTGGCAGAAGGCTTGGGGTTATGACTAGAAGTGGCGCTGATCTGTTTTTACAGGTTCAAAAGATTCCTTAAGATGGCAGTTCAAAATACTGTAGGAACAGATATGTATATCCTCTGTAACTACTGTATAGTCTGTGACTGAGGCATGGTGGGAGATAAGTCAACACATTACTTCCAGTTGGGGTCATGGGCCAGCAGCATAAGATGAAGCCACTACAGAATTAGGGATCACTGGCAAGACTGCTACCAAAGCATGGTTGTGGTTGGCATCACAGTCACCAGGGATAATGGGGTCTTGAGAAACGTCAGTGTAGTTGCAGCTGTTCCTGTCAGAGGTGTAGAGACTGAAGATGATGTAGAGTCAGTACAGGAGATTAAGCTCATCTCTAATGGCCCACTCATTTGTAGGCAAACCAACAATAAGCAAAACTTGATCATGGGATAATGGGACATTGAGACCACCTTTTTCTTGTCATGATCAGCAAAGGATGCTTTGGCAAATTGTAAGAACTTCAACAAAGGCACGGGGGGTGAAGGCAGAAGGAAGTTAAAGGTGAAGCTGGAAGATGAACAGGAGGCATAAAGCTGGTTGTCGAGGGAAAGGGTGATGAGGGGCAGGAAAATTCCTCACAGCAATGGTAGGACAAGACCCATGCAAGGAGACTGCCAAGTAGGTGAGTCCTCATCAGTTGTAAAACAGGAAAAGTGTATACATCAGGTGTAAGGCCTGTGCTTCCTACCCTTAATATTTGGCATGAGGAGGCATCAAGGGCATAGAAGCTTTGTCTGAAGAGACTCGTGTCTTGACTGCAGGAGTGATGACATAGCTTGATAAGGAAGAATCTGAAGGCGTACCCCAAAGGTCTTCAGCTTTTAAGTCTTGTAAGCTATTCTGTGGGCATAGAGAAACTACAGATCAAGCTGAGAATGATCTCAACTATATGAAGGCCACTTAAATGATGATCCTTACCTGAAGAGGACTTAAAGGAGCAACAAGCACCCCTTTACATTCTCAAAAATATGCTATGGTATAATGAATTTCAGTGGCATTTCCCACAGTTATGCAAGCAGTGGGGAATGGTTACATACAAATTCAATAAAAATATAACACACAGAATGAAAACTTAATTAAAATCTTAAAATAATAATACTATAAAGGGAAAAAGTTCTCACTAAAGGAAGAAAAAGCAGAGAACAGAAGAGTGATTATGACAGGTAACCTGTTACTGTGAAACTACTATGAAAAACAACAGTACTGAAAAATTACTGGCAGTTGTTGAAGATCCAGTGACAGCATTACTTACTGAACAAAATTAGTCATAGTATCATAGTAACCATCACATTCTAAAAAAATTATAATCCTGGAGGAGCAGCTTGACACACATCTGCACGCAGTGGTGCCAAAAAGAGTGACACCTTTTTGGAAAATGGAGCAAGGCCTCGTCTCCTATCCTTCGAGAATTATCAGTTGGTGCAGCTGGAGAAAAGCAGTTGTCACAGAAAGGAAAACTAGTGGGGCCCATGTTGCTTCAGAGCAATGTTCTTTCCCCACAGCACACAGTTGGCAGAATATGGCTTATATTTAACTAACGGGTTTGAAATGAAAAAATAAGAATTCTGGCTTAGTATTCTAGTGAATTACACTACCATCACTCAATGAAACCAAATTCTTATTCAATAACCATGCACATTTAAATCTATGATATTGATAATGCTAAATAGTTATATGGTTTTTAGATATTCAAGGAAGCAAAAACATGGAATATTCAAATAGAGATGTTAACATATAAAGTGTCTTGATAATATTGTGTAAAATGTGTATAGTTTTACTAGATTTATGTTAGGTGATTTTATTGTATTCTTTTTGTCTGAAAGGAAGCTCCTTTTGTTAGTGGACAAGTGCTGTACTGTATTACTTTTATTCTTCAACTGACCCTAAATTTCAGGCTTGTTAAATATTTTTATCTTTGTTGCAGAATGAAAGTATAATTCTCTGAGATTCAAAACTTGTTATTGAATGGTTTCAGATCTGCAAATGTTCGTGGGGCAGTACTAGTTACAACACCACAGATGGTAGCAGTTGACGATGTTACCCGAGAACTAACTTTCTGTAGACGAACTGGCATTCCTGTTCTTGGCATAATTGAAAACATGTCTGGATTTGTATGCCCTTCTTGTTCAGTAAGTGTTCGTAGTTTATTTTGAAGCAGACATGCTAAACTGTAGGACAGTCAGATGCTTCATTCTTATATTGTAAAGAACCATGTGAAAGTAGCCCAAGGTAAAAAGGTTAATGATATGAATTTAGCTATTTCCTTGTCTTGAATGAGCTTTAGATCACATTCTGGCTGGCAACATTTTCTATCTAAGTAAAATGTTAGATAAATTCTTAACTCACAGAAAATCTTGTTTGTGAGGGAACTATGGAACAACTAATCTCTACCATGGATGGTAGGCATAATTTAGTAATTTTTCCAACCATCTATCATTTTTTTCTTTTGAGCTTTTACTGCATAGAATGATGATGATGATGTTTATCAAACATATGAGAGTATTGTAGGTCTAATTATGCAACATTCAGTTCATTTTATTGTAAAATTCTTTCATAGTAAAGTTAATCATAATTATTTCCCAATTAATGAAGAACTTATACAAGTAAGTTTGTGCAGCAAAACTTAATAATGGTCAAGGCTAAAGAAAATTAACTAAACCAAGAGTAATTTGTAATTCAGCCACATGATGACAAACAATACTTAAGTATCACAAGTTGCAGAAAGGTTCCAACCTGTGCATTTGTAAGAAAGTTTATGAATATTGCTGTAGAAGAGTATACCAGTTACAGTGATGAAATTACTGTAAATACAAATAGTTAATAACTTAAGTTCTGAATAAACATCATTTCCACTTACAGGAGTGCAGTAACATTTTGGCCTCAGGTGGAGGGGAGGAGCTGGCAAAGAATGCAGCAGTTCCATTTTTAGGGAGAATACCCATTGACCCAAGACTTACACACTGTACAGAATCTGGCCAAAACTACTTGGAAATGTTCACAGACTCTCCTGTTAGTGTAATGTATAAGGAAATTGCTGGTAAAATTCTTGGAGATAGACAAGAAGATATGGAAGTAGAAAATTAGTTTTTCTTGTAGAAAATTAGTAATCATATATGGTAGCTTATGAATAAATAGGACATAATTTTGATTCACTTTTATTTCTCTTAGCTTAATTGGTATTGGTAATTATAGACTCTTTTTAGTGTAGTTGTGCTTAAAACCTTCAAGTTTTTTATTTTTCTTTGATTATTTTGGGGATTTCTAAAATATTTGTGGTTATAAGTTTTATTAGGTTTTTTTTTATCCATTCAACTTTTATTAGGCATTTTTTTATTTGGTCAAACTATCATGTTCGGCAAACGTGTGTAGGAACAGCCAAAGGACTTACTCTTGACTTCTCTAATTAACAATAATAACTCTGTTCTCTGATATTTAACAATGTAGATGAGCATTCACAGTGAAAGACAACCAATATTTTTAACTATTACACCATGTTTGATATTTTTGCCAATTTGCTTATTGCACATAATATATACAGTAGTTGAAAACTGCTAAGTTTAGAGGAGGCCTTACAAAACTTATAACTAATTGACATACATCCAGTTGAGGGATAGGATATAAACTTGGTTCTTTAACAAAAATTTGGCATAGGACTCTTATAATCGAGGGGGAGTTTGGGAGTACTAGAGAAAGGATACTAAAGTACAGTGGAATCTCACATTATCAGATACTCGGTGTAGAATTGGCAAGATAACAGATGTCATCTGCTGTTAGATGAAAAATTCTACCATAGGAAACTCCTCTTATTAACCTGAAATAAGATGGCTACGAGGCTATGAATGGGGTTTAGCATTCCATTTGTTAGAAAACCTGGGGGAATGAAGCTAATTGACTTGCTGAATTAGCAGTAGTGATTAGAGATATAATACTGTACTTTGTAACATAGAAGATATACTGTATTTTGTGTGCTCTCCACTGATTTTATATTGTGTAATAGTGGACATTATCTGGGCGTTGATTGCATCCTTGTACGCAAATTTTTCTTTATATACTGCATGCATCTATTTTTATTGTGCTGTGAATATAAATTAATCACCTTACATAAATACCTCCTACATTTCCAAACAAGACTAGCATCCCATATTCATGTCTGTGATCCTGCTTAAACACATGCAGTACGTCCTTTGATATTATTACATGATACCCAGTGCCTGAGTCTGCATCATGTTTTATTGTGCTACTTGTCATTTTTTTATCTTTAAAGGGTAATTAATCATGTTATATTTTATAAAGGCCCACTTAATCCACAAAAATAATTTTATTATCTGTATATTTTGTTAGACTGAATTAATTTCCAAATCATTTTGGAATCATGCGTACATATCTTTATCTTGCACACCCTTCATTACTTCCATAGAGCAAGTAAACTAAAGTTAGAATACTCTAAGTTAGTGTTTTGCTGGATATAGAAAAAAACAAGCGAAGGCAAATATCTGAAATTTTAACGGTAGCCCAGCCCAGCCCAGCCCAGCCTGAGAAGAACCCTGAAAGTGTTCAGAGGTCTGGTTAAACAAATCATTTATAACTAACTAACTAATGGTAGCTCAGTAATATAATTCAGTTGGTTTTTTCTTTCTTTCTTTCTTTTTTTTTTTTTTACAATTTTTCCTGAACTGGAAATGTACAGGTGCCATCATCTGACATCTCAAACCCCTTAAGAGTCTGGTAATGTGAGATTCTGCTGCATTTTCTACTGAAGATTCCTGTTCAATACCAAGTAACTCTTGACATCCAAGGTCTTATAGTCATTTAATATATGCATGCTATAACCTCCTGGAAGAATAATGCCCCTTAATAGAATTGGAATTTTAAAAAAGCTTTTCAGCCTTTTATTTATTATATAAATATCATTAAACCAGTGGATTTAAAGCCAAGAGAGGAAGACAATAAAACAAATAGAAAAGAGAAGAATATTATTACAGTACGAATGGTATTGTTAATAAACAGCCCACATGCTATATAAACTGACAAATTAAACATGATGAATTTCATGAAGAATGATATAATTAATGTAAGTTGAGAAAATTCTATAGGACCTTATACTGATTGATGCACATTTTTACAAATGGAATATTTATTATGACAAATTCCCATTGTTTTGTACATTTTCTTCACACAGCCATGTGCAATGCAGTATAACATCTAAAACTACTAAGTATATTTTATATATCTTTCTACTTTGATCTCTTTTAGAGTAACAGAAAACAATCTTAATTATAGAATAAACATTTGACCACTTATGTTACCAGTATGACTTTGGACGACATATTATCCGCAGTTGGACATTTTCATAATTTATACGATCTGTGAAGAATTGAGGGCGTTCCTATGTCTGAGGGCCCATCCGTGTAGACTGACAGCACGGAGGGGCCCTCTATGGAGCACACTGATTCTTCTGGAGTTTTGCTGATTTCCCCTTCACCGCTCTCCAAGGTATGTGGAAGTGGGCGTGGGTAATGGCGATGTAGTGACTGTGGAGAGAAACAGAGGTAATTTAAAAAAGCTACAGACTTAGTAGTAAGGTATACATTAATTGAGCCTGTATTTTGAAGCAAAAAACTGGTTTTTACCCCATAATTAACCACAGGGGAGAGAAAATCCATGACTGTTTTCCTGATGTAGGGTATTCTTAACTCCCATCAGAGGATACCCACTCCAAATAAACCAACTAAGTAAAATTTCACACCCCAACTAAGTAAAATTTCACACCATTAGGTAAATTTCTCCATTTGCTTAGGTTATAGCAGCTACCTTGTATCCCTTTTATGCCAGGACTCTGTTCACTCCAAATCAGCTCCATTACAGTGCCATGTTTTGCTTTCACTGGCTATTGCAGATAGTGTACAGGACAGATATGACAATAAAAAAGTGAGGAACTGTTACAAAAAGGAGGGTGTGTCTGCAATCACAAAAGCTTAGCAAAATGGTAACTTGCATTCAAATCTGAACATGTGAAACAAAGGAATGCCAGTATTAGAGACTTGCTTGATAAAAAGATAATAAAAGCTATTAAATGTTATGGTTTGCTGATGGAAATCACTGTTTTACTAGAGCCTGGTATCTGTGTATCTGAAGGGCTGACTGATTAAGATGTTGAACTGATAATGACCTTGTCTTTCTGAAGGGTGAGAATGAGACATGACCCTCAAGTGAGGTATGACAATTATTCTTTAACCATATTTTGCAATTTAAAACTTAGCTTTTTAACTGATACATCTGAGCCCCAATGACAAGGAGGCATGAAGGATGTAAACTTGTTTTATATCTGTGAAATATAAGATGTATTTAAACCATCCTGTTTGTTCATAAGAAACCCATCCATCATAAAATCATGGTTTAACTAATGAATAGGCAGTAAAATGTTGAGTGACAGTATACCACGTGCCCTTGAGGACCATTAGTCTGAGGTCAGAACCTAGCTCTTTTTGCTGCATTAAAAAAAGATCTGTAGTGCAAGAATGAGGTGTTGGGGGGGAAGGGTATTTCAGTATATGAATGATAACCAAATGTTACCTTTTAAATTTTATTATGTTCCTCCTCCAATCCCCACATTCTTTCACTACTTTTCTCATGCAATAGAATGAGATGGATTCTTATCTCTAACTGATGGTTCTTGGGTGTGCTTGCACATACCACTGCTACTCATCATTCTACAGTACTGTAATACCTTTTCAGGAACTAAAGCTACAATAATACGTTCCCCGTAGCTAAAGGTTTCAGATTGTCTTGTCTGAGAACATTACAAATATAATTTGGGCTGTTAATGTTTGTTGGGTTTGTATGAAAAAAAATGTGTACTGTAATATTGTAAATCTTAATTTTTGTGTGAAGTATAAACTCCTGACCTATTAGAACTAAAAACCATCCTTTGGAGATGGTTGCTGAAGCTGAAAGATCCAACTGGACTGACAATAATGACTGGTAAGAGAAGGGCCATTCTTATTTCTGATTTCTTATCAACCTACTTAGGGCTGTGGAAATTTTTTTTTTTTTTTTAAAGGTGTGAGAGAAAACGAGGATTGCATATCAACATACATAATAAAAAAAAAAACTTATCTTGACTGGAAAGGAAGCAAAGGAAGAGTAAATCCAATAAAGTGACGTTGTCACTGGTGTGAGAAAGGTGTAAGGTCTGAACTCAGTACTGTGTATGTAATGAATTGGACACTGTCACAAGAGATGCTCAGGATTACAAAATATACATGGGGTAAAAGATTTTTGATGCCTAAAGTGTATTAGAGAAGCATATGTAGGAGAGAAAGAAATGAAGAATCACCTTGTTTTTGATGGACAGGTCTTACAAGAAGTATTATATTTCTGGTACCTTGTTGACACAATGGATTGTGAAACAGGGATTGAGAGGCCAGTAAGAAAGAGAGAAGCTGCAGTCTGGATGAAATGTAAAGAGATAACTAGATTATAGGAGAACAAAGACTTACAGTGGCTTTATAAGGCCTATATTACTCTATGCAGCAGAGACATGGGCAGTGACAAAGGTGTGACTACAGAATGCCAAGATTCATGGCCAAAGTATGGCGGGAATCTAACATTATGACCGAAAATAGCAGAGATGTGATGTCTAGTAACTGGAAGCTAGGCTTGATTAGACGGTCTGGACATGCAATGAAAAGAAATGGACAGTAGAAAAGCAGTAGATATGGAAATACAATAACAAGACTACAGGGCCAAGAAAATAGGAACTGGCAGAAAGTGCGCATGACTGAGGAGAGAACTCACTGAATGGCTAACCCCATAAATTAATATCGTTATTCAGAAGATAAACCCCTATTCATACGGAACAAACCTATAAGGGCCATTGATTTGAAATTCAAGCTACCAAAGAATATGGTGTTCATTTGAAAGAAGTTACAGAAGATAATAATAAATACAGAAGGAAAAGATCAGTTATTAGAAAATAAAAGAAAAATTAATAAGTGAATAAAAATACAAACTATCAAAATACAAGGTGAATTGTTTTAGGGTAGTAATGGACTGCATCTTCGCTCGAACTTTTGAGGTCCTAATTGCACAATATCCTAAGGGTACTGTTCCACAGTAGCTAACAAACCTTTGGATTCCAAATATTTGCATACTGGCTTAAAAACAAGTTTTTCTGCAACTTTGGAGAGCACAGGGAGGATAAAAATTGGCCGGTAATTACTGCAGTCTGCAGATAAGCCCCTTTTTGGAACAGACACTTTATTAATAAGGTTGCGCTCATCAGCAGACACTATGTAGGCATAAAAATCTAAAGCGCCTACTGATTTTGGAAGATAACACACTAGAGTATTAAGATAATAAATTTTCTTAAAATTCCCAGAGCAAAATGCAAATTTTGTAAGAATACGTTACGGATGACCAATATTAGGAAGGCACTGCTCAGCTGATTGCTTAGTATCAAAAGCTCAGTGAAGCAATTTAGCTTTTTCCTTAAGACTGGTAACCAATCTACCATCATCTATTAGTAGTGGTGAGATGGAATACAAGCCTAAACCAAAGACAGAAGATGCCAATTTGGTCTACCACAGATGACGCTGAGTAATTTCTTTGAATTTGCTCTTAACGAATTATTGTAGCTTCTCTCAGCTACACGGTAAATTCTATTTGCAGCACAATTGGCTCTAGATTTCAGCCATACCATTTTTCCAATGGTGGCATTAGGACTACAGTAAACACCCCGTATTCGTGTTTTCACAATTTGCGGACTCATGCACTCGCGGGTTTCTCTGTGGAACATATCTACCCATTATTCGCGGAAAATTCTCCCAATCACGGTATTTTTCACTGAGAAATATTCACTAAGTACTGTATTTTCATATAATTTTCATGAATAAATGCACTTTTTGCGATAAAACTATTAAAATACTCAAGTATAAGCATTTTTAAAGAGTTTTTCCTGTGTTTAAACTATCAAAATGGGCAGTTCTAAGTGTTTTTAGAGGGGTTTTAAGTATTTGCAGATTTTAGCTATTTGCAGGGGGGGTGCAGTACGCATCCCCCTCAAATACAGGGGGTTCACTGTATACTGATTGACAGATATGTCCATCTCAATAGCACAATGATCAAAAATGCCTATATACTCACAGACCTTGGACTTACTGATGTGAATATGAGGTCTAATCTATTACCTGAAATATGTGTGGGTTCCTAAAGTAGCAGGACAAAATCAGAGAATACACACAACTCAGAGCAGTTCAGCTATGATGATGAATGGAATCTGAATTAAGCCACTCACTGTGCTTTTCACTAGTCTCTCCACAAATAGAATTAAGCTTTTAAACCATGCGTCTGTGCCTGTGCCATACTAATTCTCTCCAAGAGGCTCATACAGTCATCAGTATTTGGATTATGGTAGAGAGCAAATACATAAGCATGGAAGAACTTACAAAAACAGAAAAATAACAAAAACTTTTATGATGAAGATGACAATATTGCAAGTTGCAGTAATTGAATGAATTCTGGACATAACTACCAAAGCCCAAATATTTCCTCAGCTGAGAAATTCCTTAAAAAACAAGGAGGCTAACACTTGAATGACTTCATACAAGAAAATCATACTTATTCAATAAAATGGTCCTCATCTGTATTGAATCATGGCCCATAATGAGCAAATACAGTTACAGTAAACTTAATTATTTAAAATTACAGGACTCTGAAATGGTTAAAGCACATTAAAAATTCATTTCTTGAAAGGATTAGATCTTAAGTGAGAGGTGAATGCGAATCAAGGCAAAGCTGAATTGGTGAGCTGGGTAAAATGAGATACAAGGGAAGTGATGAAAAGTAGACAGTAGACAGCAATACAGTTTGGGGCTGTTGGGATGCTGGGCTAAGCATACTGCATGTAGTTACCCATTACAATGGTGATATTTATGACCATTTTCTGGTATCATACCAGACATTGTGATGGATGAGAAAGGAACCGTAAATTCATGTCCTTCCTTGAGTACTTGTAGTACATCACTAATATAACTTATTCTCACTGTATTACTTTCTTGTGTAGAGGAGACAAAAGTCAATGTAAGTGGAGAGGAAGGCTGAGTACTCAAAGCTTGAAGTTCTAATCCACTACTTGTTCTCAGTTCAGTATTCAAGATTTACTGTCTTTTTTTTTATTTCTTGTTGTACTTTTGTAGAATGTTTAATAAATTTAATTTTTCTTGCTTCCTCTCTCTCTCCCTCTCTCCTATGTTCTCGAGAACTCAAAACCACATGGATTCAAACAATGAATGGTGGTAGGGAAATGGATGAATACCAGCACTGTTGATATGGTTCATAACAGAAAATACAAAAGAAGGTACCAAATAATCAAATTAAAGAAAGCAGTGGTTAGAGAATGATGGGGTATATATCTGTACCTTACAACAGGGAAATCTCTTATTCCCTAGAAGAGCAAGATTTTCCCAAGGTAATTTCTTAGGCAGTCAGCTCTTCATATACCATTAGGTTCTAGTAAGGTAAAGTTTTTTTTTTTTACAAAAACCACTCTATTACCATCTAGAATATGTTTACTGAACCAGATGGCTTCATACTCTACAAATGTGCATAATATTTACAGAACAAAAAATACATTATAATTAAAAAATTTAGTGTGTGTTAAACTGTAAAGTAAACATTGGTCATAACATGTCAAAATTCAATTACTGTTTTACAGCATAAAATATGTTGTGTCTTCTGAGAATACCCTGATAGGCCTAATGGGAGTTATTTGCTGGAACTTAAGTTAACAAAGAAGTCATCAGTAAAGAAAATACAATCATTCTGCTTGTACTGCTGGGTACTTATCATTTAACCTGTGCTGTTGAAATGTTTTATTGGACTGTACACAGCCAGTACTATAACTGAGTAAATGACATTGGCCAATTGCCATAACCATTTTTTTTTTATCTTAAATGTATTTATGCTAATTAAGTACAGAAAAATTGGTATTAAAACTTGAATTTAAAATTTTAAGCTTTTTAAAATGAATAAAATATGAAGTTAACATGTTATTATGAATACAAAAAATACAAGTAATATAAAGAAATGCTATATAAAGGGAACACTTAGCATGCAAAGAACATGCAATCCATTTTTTACTTACGGTGTGATATTTGTAGATTAATTTTTGTTTATGTCTGTGATGATGGTACAAATAACTGCTATTAATGATGCATGACGGGACACTTTCTCAGGAACTACCCATTGCCATGTGACACAGTGCCTCTATGAATTCCATAACTTGTATCTTGTCTGTGCTTTAACTTCTACAAATCTCCAGCCTCTTTTCTCATAGTTCTCAACCAATTAGGTCTTGGTCTTCCAAGGTGATTGGAGGAGGACATATCCAAGCCCTCTCCATCTCCTTTTCATCATTATCTCATTTACAAATGGAACTAACATAATTTCCCTTACTGAATCATTTCTAACTACAGTATCCTGCCATCTGACTCCTAATATCCTTCTGAAAGCTTTTTTCTCCAACTGAAGAAAATCTTTTAGATATACAATGAACTGTAGTTTCATTGTCATACCAAGAGTCATGTCCATATAACAATACAGATTGTACTAGAATTTTGTATAATCTTACTTTGTATGCAATTTCTGTCTTATTTGATTTCCAAATAAGTTTAATTTGCCTATTTTGGTCTTTCAATTAATTTCAACTCAAGAAAGCCTGTACTGGATCTCACTGCTCCTAAATATTTGAATGATTCAACTTAAACCTTCCTCCTTCTCATGTTATTTCATTCCTGTGCACATGCTGTCCGCTTCCGTTTTTCTTTAGATCTACTGAGTCCCATCTCTCTAGATATATGATAAATTATATTAAGCAAGCATTGTAATTTTGTAGTGTTTTACTGATTAACAGTATTCTAAGTCTGTCTATTATTACTCCAATCTAAAACTTCTCTTCCATCTGTGACCATTTATTTTTTCTATAAACTTGATGAGAAACAGCAAAGGTGAAATAACTCCTTTGTAGCACCCTACTATTTACAGGAACCTATCAACATTAACTTTGCTTATACTTCATTAATGGATAATTTCAATTAGCTCTACGTATTTAAAGGGAATGTCATAAAGAAAGTCCTTCCATAATATTGGTCTGTAGGCATTGTCAAAAGTCTTCTCATAATCTGCAAAGGTATCATAAGCTGGATTTTTTAATTCCATACATTGCTGCACAATATGTTTAACACAAATACTTCATCCGTGCAACTCCTGCATTTTCTAAAACCAGCTTGTTCGTCTCTAAGCATTTTATTAATTTTTCCCAGCCTACTGAGACAAAGCTCTCGATATTTTCATTACAAATAACAATGTGCTTAGTCTGCATAATATTCTTTAGATCAACTAGGTGCATTATTGAGGAAAAGATAGTCCCATAATTCTACTTTGATTACAGTCATATTTCTTCATTTCTGGAGTTTAATATTTATATATAGTATAACTAATTTATTAATTAAGAGAAAGTTATAGATACTTTTTTATTATGAGGCACAAAGTCTGATAGGGGAATACTAAAAAAAAGTATTAAAGTAAGGGCAATCTTTCAAGGATGTATGACTTGGAATTTGGCATTCAAGTTGTGAAATGCAAGGCTTGTTCAATACATACATAATTGCTTTTTCTTATCTCATCAAAAGATTCCATTCTGCTGGGTATTTTTTGTTAATTCCACTAAATGCTCATTCTGTAAAGACTTGAGACGTTTTCTTCCCGGTACTATAACCATACTATAACCATCATAAAAGATTAATTTGTGGTTCATGTCCAGTATTTGTAGTTTGCGTTTCTTACTACACTATCAGTAGATTCAATAGGTAACTAACTTGTCAGTAACTTTGCCAGTAACTGTACCATTCTTTTCAATTTGGAGTCATGTATTTCATTTTAGTGATACAAAATTCATTTGTTAGTTGTAGGTAGTATCCCTTGAGAGGTTAATGTAGCCAACAAACATCTTTAATTCTAGATATCACAAGAAAATCCCTCTTGCCTTCTAGTCCTGTTGAGCTCAGGTTTCCAGCATTCCAATTAAAAATTTGTTATAAAAAACTATTTACATCTACACTACTGTAAAACAACAGCATTCATGTAAAAAACAAGGTTGCTAGAGTATTCTGGCTTTGGATATGGCTCAAGTAAACTCCACTGCAGTGTTCTAATTGAATCATGCTTCAAGTGCTGATTATAAAAAAAAAAAGCAATTGAGATGAAAATGGGTTCTAACTAAGCTTGGCATGGATAGTGTGACAAAATCTGGTAGTTTGTAATCTTAGCTTGGTGGTAAAAAAAGATTGAAAAAGTACTGTAAATGTTATAAATATATGAAGTAAGTGTTTCAAAACTGCAAAAATCCCATAATTTACAAAATATTTCTCCTGTTTACATACAATAAAAATGCAGGCTTGAATGATACAACTTTAAATTGCAGGCATGCACTGAAACCATAAATACAATAATATGCAAAACTCTAAAATACCTTCTCTCGACTTCCTTTGCGGCTCTGTAAAACAAACTGCTTGTTAGTTTTAATACATAATGGATGCCAATATTTATTTTTAAATCAGATACTTACTTTTATTGTTTTCCATCATTAAAAATACTAACAGTAATTGGTATCGTCTGGAATGGATGTTTTTGAGTCACTTGTAATGAAAAGTCTAAATTATAGTAATGTTTCTATGTACAAAATGCAATATTTAATGTCTAAATTTAAAATAATAACTAGGATTAAACATGCTATTCATTATTAAAACACTATTCATTAATGCTTGGTACAAAAACAATCAGTTTACAATTAAAAAAATTGTATGTGCAACTGACTGGCTTTGCTTATTTATATTAGAATCTTCAAATAGACATATAGAGATTATGACTATTAGCAGCCCTGCCACAACAATGAAATGTCACTTGTAACCTACACTGCCTTTAAAAGAACAGTTGCAGACAGATGAGTGTAATTATACAAAGACATACTCAAGTAGTTTTGTTCTGAATACAGTACATGCAAAGTAAATACAAGTTAGTAGTAAATACAGGTAATCTGTTTACTAACAGTAACTGGAAGTATTAACAATCACCATATACTGCAAAACATAACTAAATAAATGCAAATGTTCTATCCTATAAAAAAATTTCAAATAATTCCTGCTAGGACATGAAGTTTTATTTTTATTTAGCCTGTTTTTCAGAACTATAAGTAACAAACCAAGAATGGGTGAATATGAACTCGTGCCTCAAATGATGAATTTTTAAAATTTTTTTTTTTCATTATTTTTTTTAAGTTGTCATTCTTAAAAATATAATTTACAATGAGAAAATAAATAATAAAAAGGCACTTTTATAAGACTTACTTGTAATGAAAATCGCCTATGAGTGACTTTGCGTCCTCCTCTCCTTTTTGAAATATGTGGGTTGTCTTTACGCATGGTTTTAGTGCGTAGGATTTCCAGCTGAGTATACACCCTCTTCAGTTCAGCCTAAAACAAATAAGACAAGGTTATTATATGACATTAATTTGTTAGAAATGTTACCTGTACCTATAAATGTACTGTAAGCCATCAGTCAACTTTTCGAAAAGCACTGCATTAACATGTACACTAATACTATACATATTCCTGACAAGATCTTACAGTAGCAACTATACTACAGTACTGTATGTATTTCAAATAACAATGAAAACTTTGAAAACTCAAGATTATACAGTTGCTGAACTATATTTATTACTAAAATTTTACAAAATTGTCAGTAAATGCAGATTAAATGGAAACACATCTCCATACTTACCCTTATTTCCTCTGGATCCATTTGACTTAGATTAATATCAGAAGCTTCAAGATCTCCGTTGGTGAGGGCATCACATAAACGAGGTTCTTGGCAGCCCTCTGTAGTAGAGTATGTCCTCCTAGGTGGATCTCTTCCAGCACTTCCACCAGCACACCACAACTTGGAATCCAAGGAATCATTTTTTTAAAATAACTTGTAAAATGCTGGGAAGCAGGTATATTTGAATAGTATGTGTGATTAAACAGCTATCATAAGTAACAAAAATATATCATGCATGAGTTGTGGTTTTAATTTAAGGTAACAAATTACACTGCTGCATAAATTACTTTTTTTGGAAAATGATCTTGCCTGGATAGTATATAAATTTACCTTTGGAATAAATATGAGAAACAACGAGATGGTGATAGTTAGATGCATTCTTGTGAAATAAGCAAGGAAGACATGATCTGGATGGGCATGTAACCACACTAAATGACGTCCTGTATATAAGATTGCAGAAGTAAGCAGTTCTAAAATTAGAGCAGTTGATAATGCTCGCCGTTCAGACAATTCACTTGGTTCACCAGAACTTCCAGCTGCTTTATTTAGATGCCATGATAAGTAGAGTCCAAACATGATGAAAATCAGCTCCCCTGAAAAGTATTCAGTGTAATTTAAATTTAATTGTTTAGACAGTAATCTCCTATATTAGATCTCACAGAATGCTCTGCTATGAAGGACTAAATTACAGTAATTTTTAAAGCAATTATTTCTCATAATGTACGGTCGTAATTTTTGCTGCACTAACCTCTGTGCTAATATTTGCAACAAACATTTCTCAAGGCATGGCTTTATATACTCTTCATAAAACATTACTCTAGAGCTGTATTTCTCTTATATGAATTATCTTATTTTGGTAACTGAGATATGAACAAATACTTTCGGTAATAAGTAAAAATAAAAGCCTTTCAACTAAATTTCCTTGCTTTTGCCATTCAGCTCAATATGTCATGAGAAAAAAATAAGTAATATGAGTAGAAACAAACTTGCCAAGACTATTAGTTTTTATCAAGAACATTGTTTTCCTCCTGATTTACCATCACCAAATCATTTCAATACAGAATTTCAAGATTGAAATAAGGGTGAAAGAAACAAGAGTAAATTTATCAGATGCACATCTAAGTTAAAAACAGTTTCACAAAACTAATTCCAGATAACTATAATTCAAGGCTTATTACAACCTCCTTGAAAGATGTCAATCAAGACTAAACAAAGAGTACCTAAGAAATTAATAATACTGAGGAGTTCTATTATAGATGTCCGTGGGAAATAGTAACCATCTAATTCTAAAAATTAAAACTGACACTTGTTATTATATGGTATATAACTGGACCCAATTCTCTATAAATTTTGATTTTGCACACAGTACTTGACCTTGGTGTGTGTGTGTGTGTGTGTGTGTGTGTGTGTGTGTGTGTGTGTGTGTGTGTGTGTGTGTGTGTGTGTGTGTGTGTGTGTGTGTGTGTGTTGGGGGGGACTTCTTTTTCTACTTACAGGGAATTTTCTGTGGGAGTTTGCCAATTAAGTTAATGGTGGATTGTTACAT
The DNA here is from genome assembly GCF_040412425.1 of Macrobrachium rosenbergii. Classification (NCBI taxonomy): domain Eukaryota; kingdom Metazoa; phylum Arthropoda; class Malacostraca; order Decapoda; family Palaemonidae; genus Macrobrachium; species Macrobrachium rosenbergii. The sequence goes on along the minus strand of NC_089742.1, from coordinate 62,769,791 downwards.
AAAAATAACTGCACTATAACTAGTCGGGTAAGTGTCCTTTTGACTTGCTTCATAAAATGAGTGCAGCGTTTGATGTTATAAACACATTCCAATTACATTAGTCTACTACTCTTCTGGGAAAAGCAGTCTAATTAAAATTACAGTTTTAAATAACATACCTGCTTCTGTGACATATTCCCACCAAACACTTTTACAAACACTGAAGGCCAACCCCTCTTTGGTTCTTCCTTGCACTAAATGGGAGTGACCTTCTGTAGCAAGATGAGCAGTCAGAGCAGACCAGGCAGCCAAGTAACCCATAATGAAAATAACAAGTCCAGCCAAGTACTTGAGCAAATCACGGTCACGGATGACATATCTATGGGCCTTCCTGGTACGGTAATCTACAAGACTCCTGGAATAGCAATTACAATGTGCTGGTATCAAGTAAACCAGTGGCTTCATAGTAAAAATACAGATTCAAAGGTGTCTGAAAATTACAGATCTATTTTATAAATTTGCATATTGGTTTTGCTGATTTACCAGCATTATAACACTGTACAGTATTGCATTTACTACTCAATTATCATAAGAATATTTTAGTACAGTAAACCCCCCATATTCGCGTTCTCACAATTCGCGGACTCATGTATCTGTGGATTTCTCTGTGGAATGTATCTACCCATTATTCATGGAAAATTCGCCCATTCGCTGTATTTTTCACAGAAATATTCACTAATTACTGTATTTTTACAACATCTTCATGACTAAATGCACTTTTTGTGATAAAACTATTAAAATACTCATGTATAAGCATTTTTAGAGGGTTTTTCTTGTGTTGTAAACTATCAAAATACACAGTTCTAAGTGTTTTTTGAGGGGTTTTAAGTATTCGTGGATTTTAGCTATTCACGGGGGTACGCATCCCCCACGAATACGGGGGGTTTACTGTAGTCTAAAATATGAACCCCTCACCTGTATAGTTTCAGCACGATTGCACCATAAAACAGAGCAAAGCCCATTTCTCTGAACCAAGGTTCTATCATACAAAGAATCACTGTGGGCTCAACGTACCGCAAGAAAACCTATAAAGAACGTCAAATATTTACTCAAAAACATCATGATATCATTCACCGAATTGTTTAACTACTTCACTTTTTACAAGGTAAAGGTTACTCAAATGACATTTTACAACAGTTTTACAATGAAGGGAATTATTTCACTAAGTAACAACGTAAGGGCTATCAAGCTGATGTAAAGCTAATCAAAAGAAAAGTACGTACAGTTGAGTATATGACAATTGCTCCCAGGAGTACCATTTCCAACATTGTCCACAATGAAGCAGCAATCACCTTAAATGAAAAGTGAAAAGTGAGGGGATGCCAACATTTGCCACACTGGAGTTTGCAGCTGGTTGGTGAGGAGTATATAATATATACATTGTTAATTAATTTTAATATATAGCCACATTAAATATTTTTATGAATTTTCACCTGTATAAACACATTTTTTCCACATGCTCCTTATTGTAATCTATCTAAACATAGGGAAGGTTTTTCATTACAATTAACATAGAAATCCTCCCCCCAACCCCCCAAAAAAATCCATCCTCAATACAGTATTGTTATGAATTCACATCAGTGATTCTTTACTTTGCCAAGTTGCCATATTGTGTACTGTGGACTTTTAATCTATTACGGTATGAACCCACAAAAATACTGTAGTCTTGTTATGTGAGGTACAGCAATAATAGTAAATTAATTGGAAAACATGGTAGTGAAGAGAACTGACAAACTACTAACTCCTAATAATTATAAAGAAATAATACCCAGCAACTCTGTTAATCAAACACTGTGTGGGCATAAAAATGGCAAGTGAATATACTGTAATAAAATTCAAGTATCAATGGAGTGAAACAACTAAATTTACTGTATTAAAAAAAAGTAAATTTTATTTGGACAATCATCACCAGTTACCCAAAAGATAAAATTAACCCAAGCCTTATGAGTACAGTACTCATCAAGTAAAAAATTGAATTTGCTAAGGGTCACACTCCAAACCTCAGTTTAAATTTTATTTAGATATCTTTAGGCAATAAAATATTACAGCTGTTCATTAAATTGAAGTACTGTACTGTATTAAGCATTAATTAAAAAAAAAATTAATACGTCCAAATACATTCTTTACTTGAAACCAACCCCAAAAATACCACATTCAAGGTATAGAATTATGGGAATCACTGGCGCAATCCCTGTAATTAGGGTGACAGGTCTACTGCTGAAATCAATAACCTTTATATTATTGTTAATGTATTTTCCTTCACTTTTGAAAGAATTCTTACTATAACAACAGTTGATGGTCGGTTATGGTCTTGCATAAAGAAAGATTATTTGATAGGATATTAATTTAGATGTCTGGCACTATTCATTTGAAGCAATTAGCTTCAATGTATAAATATTGGCTTGCAACTTATGTTAAGTAAAAGGCAATCTTATTTGGCACTGTAAACTTCATTAGCCTAGAATTAAATGACCTTCCTAAGATCATTTATGAGATTTTACTCTTATGTCAAGGACAACTGAACAAGTCAACATTACTGTTCCTAAAACAGTAATTCTTCCAATTTACTGTCTAGTAAGACACAAAGTATATAAAAAGAAATAAGCAGTTGTCCTCTGGATGTAGCCATGGCCAACAAGTAATGCTAAATTTGGATGACTTCCTTCTCTTGTTAATTCCTAGAAACACCAAATATTTAGGGTCCTTACAAACCATCAATACACATATTTTTTTTTTTTCACAAAATAGACCATTGAGTGCATATATAGAATCTTTGAAAAGCTAAAACTGCAAAAACCTGTGGTTTATATTATCAGAATAAACAGTTACTTAATTATTACCTTGGCATGAAAGATGATTTGTAAATCTGGAGCACTAATAACCTGTTTATTCATCCCTTGCAAGAAAATGCAACAGTGCATACTGGAACTTCTATTCATAGGCACAGAAAACAAAAACACTTTCACCCACATACTCTATTCATAGGCACAGAAGACAAAAACATTTTCACTAACAAAACCATAAAATATAGTAAATATACAACCAAAAGTAAAGGTATGAGTAAGTACATAATACTATTATTTCTGAGGGAACATGTTAAGCATACATTCATTAATAAGGTAAGTACATACCTAACACAGTACAGTGTATTTTTGTTAACCTTGTCACGGCTATCAAAGTACAACTTAAAATCTGACTATCACTACTTTTACTATTTTACACTCCAATTTTTCTACTGACCTGAGCTTGAAAAGGGCAACTGACTACCCTGAGTCAATTTCCACATATAAAATATGTAAGCTAGATTTTGACTTAAAACTTGTTTTGCTTTCATTAATCTGTAGCAATTTTTGACATCATACACTCAGTACTCAAGGTATTTTTACCTTAAACTTCAGTAACTACCTTGAGACCCAATAAATATTTTATTCAAAGCAAGTACCCATGTCTCACAGTATGGTATACAGCACAGGTGCTTCAAAATCTAACAACATAACTCATCTCATTTTTACTAACCTTGCATTTCCTTAGCCTAAAGATTACAAGCGCCAACACGAGGCACATGAACACACATGCTGCCTCTACACAGACAGGTATCAGACGCATCATAGCATCGTACTGAACAGAACAGGCGAGCAAAGTTGAACAATTCTGACAACCTTCTGGGCATGGTTGACACCTGAATGTAAAGAAAAAAGTTTGTGCTAATATTATTCTATTTTGTTTTTATGCATAATACAATCAAAGCCGTATGGTGTTTCTGTAACAATATACTGTAACTGAAAAGTACAGTACAATGGTCACAGAAAAAATGTAAGTAGTCAATATTTCGAAAATATGTCACGAACAGTAAACAATATATATATAATATATATATATGTATATATATATATATATATATATATATATATATATATATATATATATATATATATATATATATATATATATATATATATATATATTTTTTTTTTTTTTTTTTTTTTTTTTTGACCGCCACCAGCACAACCTCATTATGTTTTATATTTCTCTCAGATAACAAATAATGACTTTATTGCATATCTGTGGAATGGAAAGAAATCTTATTAAGCACAAAGTGATACTTTTACCGAGTCATATAGCCATTCTGCTCAAGCTGGGTTTGTTGGCACGAAATGAAACCAGAATCTTTTTCAACTTTCCTATAAAATTTTACTCCTGACTTTATCTCATACGGTTCTTACGTATATACCGACCTATCCCAAATTAGAGTTAACTCCAAAGAAAAATACTATAAAGACTATAATTTCAGTCAGAATGAATGAATCACTATCACAGGGATTAAGATTACACTTCATCAAAATTATAACGTGCACAAGTACAGCTTTATTTGTAACCATAAAATAAGTGAAGTGCATTTTACTAAGGATAAATAATTGGAAAACTTCCTCCTACTTTCTGTAATACAGAACTTGTAAAAAAAAATGGCTTTGATTGCTGAAAACTCTGAAACACCAATTTTATCATGAGAATAAGCCTGCAAACACAACCTAATAATGCCAGTTCATCTTAAATTTGCTTATTTGTTTCTGCTTACGGCTGCACGTTTGGTGCAAGCAAGAAAGCAACTGGGTATAGGCAAAACTTGCGTGAATAGAGCATTGAATATCCTTCCCCTTAAAAAATTACCTTGTCTACTCTATTCACTATAATATCAAGCGTCGAGTCAAGTGCAAAGATGAAGAATATGATTTCTGCTGATTATGTCATAATCCAAATTACATTGCATTTTCATCTCAGTGTCTGATATGAATCCATTATGAAATTCTTTAATAATACTGGCAATGCTTTCTGAAAGGAAAACAAATGTTTTATCTCATATCGACATTTAATTTCTCTAACACAAAATCGAGTTTTATCTGGAAGTTTCAGTTTTGATATTTCTTTTTTAACAATCTAACTTTTGATGCAAGCTTCTACATTCAGAATAAAACTGTGAAAAGTTTTGATGTTCCTCAGCACTGTAAATATATTAGTAGTTGATTAATTAAACTAGTTCGCCAATAATGAAGAGAGAGAGAGAGAGAGAGAGAGAGAGAGAGAGAGAGAGAGAGAGAGAGAGAGAGAGAGAGAGAGAGAGAGAGAGAGAGAGAGAGAGCATTTCACTATCAACACTGCGTGTTATAGTTCTCATTAAATTACGTTAAAAAGATGTACAATTTCAATGTCATGCTATATACTTGATGATGGAATGGGCGTGGCGCAATGTGACCTAATTAAGGTGCCGGCTAGAGAACCTGAGAGTTGTCTGCACGCAAAACGAGTGCCGGGGGAGAAAAGTGTTTTAAAGACTTTATGGAAAACTAAAGAAATGCCAGTTTCACATTATGGCGTCATGACTTTATCCATCGCCAAATTCAATGTAAAAAATACGAGCATTCACAGACAGTAAACCTCCGCCGTGACTGAACAATGCCCTACAAAAGTAACGTTCCTATATCTCCCAAAATCTAACAGTTCGTTGTCAGTCCCCAAGTCCACCTTTGAAGACAAACTTACCTGAAACTGTCTATCCTGCGCTTTTCCGAATAGGCCAGTTCTACTTCGGACCCGTTAAAGAACTGCTGGGTGGAATTTGGCAGGTAGTGGGTGGGATGGCACTGACATCTGTAGCCACCTCGACGAAATCCAGTCCCTCTCACCGGCACACACTGTAAGAGCGGGGCAAGGGAATAAATTAATGACAGATAAATAAAACAACCAACTTTGCAGCGAGATACTCGCTTGTGATAAAGCATAAATACGTCCCGCACATTAAATCATCCATCCTTGACAATCTGCAGAGCCTGAAAGCTTGACATCCTTAATTAATTTCCAATTCAAGAGGCAGAAGAGGCACCAGCTGAGATGACTACACTGGATTAGAATATTCTCTCTCTCTCTCTCTCTCTCTCTCGCCTCATCCCGTCGGAGTGAAATCATCCATGTGGTATTCATAAGATTCTCTCTCTATCTTTGTAGGCGTGTGGGTGTTACGGGGGAGTCTGGATAAACCATGACAGTATCGATTACTGATCATTCATAAAAATGGATTTCATTTAGAACAATTTAGTTTCCATTTCTGACTGAACAGAAAGGCAGTAAAGCTGATCGGTAGCACGATAGAAACAGTTCTCCAATAGTGTTTATTCTCATGTAAGAACCAAATTCATTATTGGAATTTTTCGAGTTGGAACTGAGCGGATAAAGAGAACTTTCATCGTAGAGAACTTTTATCGTTCTCAGAGACAAAGGGCAAACTCTTCTCATGGCCTGATTATAAAGATTGTTTATAATTTACACTCTGATAAAAAATAAACAGTAAAATAAAAGTTACAAATAAGATTTCCAGGGCATATCCTAAGCTAATAAAAAGCAAATAAAATGACTTCAAAGTGGACCCTAAAGGCACCCGATACCTTGTCCCAGATCACTGATAAAATTCCCTTCATTGCAGGAAAGTTCACTCATTAGATTGCGAGCGCGGCCTCGTTTTCTGTCGCGCTTGTTAAAAATATCACAATATGACCAATTTAAAAAAATCTCTAAGCACATCTCTGATAAAGGTTGAAAAATAACTGAAACAAATAGGAGAGAGAACCTCTATCAAAATCACCACCAGTCTCGTGCTAAACAAAAAGAAATGTTGAGTAATCATATTACACCAGCTAGGTACAACCTCCCATTTCTATAACCATACATGGGGAAAATCTAATGTCATTTCTGGGTCACTTAAATCCCTTCTGACCTCGTTTCACACGGTAACGATCTGGCGGAAATTGGGCGGGGTCATCGATATGACAGTGATTTGCAGTCATGGGTTTGAATCTTGGCCAGGCTTTGGGCAATGGTTCTGCCATTACTGCCAGTTATAGCTCCCGCTGGGGCCCGAGACGGGGAAAGGAGAGGATGTAGGATTTAGGTTTAAACGAGCAACTGTATAACGGCTGTCTAGACTTAAGTACATAACCAAAATATTCCCAACCGTTCGAAGAACGAAAATACTTGCTAATCATCGAAGGCTCATATCTTGACAGATTTTTTAAAAATAATAATAATAATAATAATAAAAATAATAATAATAATAATAATAATAATAATAATAATAATAATAATAATAATGTTGTATATCAGGTCACAATAATATTCAGTGGTGAATTATGTTGATTTTATAGAAACGTTACAAGAGCTTTTGAACCCTGTCCTGGGTTTGAAAAGCTCTTGTAACGTTTTTATAAAATCAGCATAATTCACCACTGAATATTACTGTGGACCTGGTATACAACATATCCTGTTCTCGATCTAGAGGGAGAAGTTCTAATAATAATAATAACTAGATTTCAACGGGATCTGTTCTGACGAACTGACACTACCATCCGATATATACGATGCATAATACAACTGCACTGGAGTCTGATCGTTGCAACTCATGACTGGCTGAAAGTTTTCTGGAGTCTTAGACTTTAACAAACACTTTGCTTGTTGAATTTTTGTTTACAATAAAAGGTAATGGAGACAACTGTAACAATAATATGGTTTTAAAGAGCTGACAAGCAGAAGGCCTCTTGTAAACTAAGGGTGGTGAAATACCCACCCTTCAAAATGCGTCTGTTTTACCCTCTCTCTCTCTCTCTCTCTCTCTCTCTCTCTCTCTCTCTCTCTCTCTCTCTCTCTCTCTCTCTCTCACACACACACACACACACACACACACACACACACACATATATATATATATATATATATATATATTAGAAGTCATCATCAACTTCTAAGTATATGTATACCAAGCAAGTTTCATCCAAATCAGAGAAAGTGAAACGCTGATCATCGAACTGAGCCGTGACCTTGAAAAATAGCTCGGAGTAGAAATACTTGGGAAAAGTAATAATAACGTTGAAGGTATCTACCAAAAGTTTTATGATAATCAGATAAAAATAAACTGTAACTTATAATTGAACTGTGACCTAGCATAATAGGTTAATGTACAAAATATTTGTAGATAAAATTACCAATCCCAAGGTATCAACTTACCAAGTTTCATCAAAATCATCATAGAAATAAAATTCTGGTTAAAAATTGTACAATCTGCAAAATAAGTCAGACAAAAAATGGGAAAATAACCAGCAACCTCCAAGGTTTAACAACTGCAGATAAAAATAAAAAGTCACTCTTCAAATTGGCCTTTGACCATATAAATAGGTCAAGGTAAAAAGGTGAAGAAAATGATCACCAAACCGAAGATATCTATTTACAAAGTTTATCAGATGTAGATGAAAATTAGGCTATGACCTTGAAAACAATAAAAAAAAAACTAAAACAATACCTTTGGCGTAATATGTGCAATGATATTCCGAAGACCAGGGAAGTCTAAATACCAGTTTCTAGGATTTAGGCCTACGGAAAAAAAATCGGTATGATTTTTACCTTTCAAATCGCCTGAGTTCTCGAAATACACATGAAAGTAAATAAATAAATAAATAAATAGTGAAAAGACGAAAAAAACAAAATAAATAAATCTCGGGAAGATAATATCACCAACCCCAATCTACTACCATGTTTCATATAAATCAGAAAGAAAGTAGGAGATAAATAATAATAATATAATAATAATAATAATAATAATAATAATAATAATAATAATAATAATAATTAGTAAAAAATTTTTTTTTATTAATTTTACTTTGTATAAATGTATAATAAAATTTTTGTCAAAAATTTTATTATACATTTATACAAAGTAAAAACAATAAAATTTTTTTTACTAATTATTATTATTATTATTATTATTATTATTATTATTATTATTATTATTATATTATCCGAAATTCATTTTTACGAAACAAGCTTACCTAAATACAATTCCCATTTGGTGAAAAAATTAACAGCAAAAATACGTGAGAACAAACCTTTTGACTGATATTAAACTGATACACGGAAATGTTTATTTGTTTTATAACAGTTCGCAAAGATATATATTACAGGTTGAAATCTCATGTAACTTTTCCATTAGGTCTTGCTTTCTTGAAACATGACTGCAAATTTGGTACGTCAAAACCGCCGAAAACTCAATTCCTTATAGACTTAGCGATGAGTACAGAAGAAATTAACCTAAGAAGATACACTATGCAGAAGTTAAGCAGCAGAATAATTACTCTTCTGACCCCACAAAACAACAACAATGACCAGTCTTTCTTAAAGCGATAAAAAAAGTAAAAAATCGGCGCAATGGAGTTTTCTGTACAGCGTAAAATACTGTGTGAAACTCGCAGCCACGGCCCATTAAACTTTCAGCTGCGGCCCACGAAACTTTCAGCCCGGTGGTGGTCTGTGTTGTTGGTACCTATAACGGTGCCAGACGCACCATCATGGCTAACTTTAACCTTTAATAAAATAAAAACTGATGAGGCTAGAGGGCTGTAATTTGGTATGTTCCATGATTGGAGGGTGGAGGATCAACATACAAATTTGCAGCCCTCTAGCCTCCGTAGCTTTTAAGATCTGAGGGCGGACAGAAAAAGTACGGACGCACAGACAAAGCTATCTCAATAGTTTGCTTTTACAGAAAACTAAAAAGTAACATTCCTAAAAACTCAGCAGGTAGAAGGTGGTTTGGCAACGTCGGTGTCGGCCTCATGGTTAAAAAGGTAATTTTAGACGAGCTTATAAAAACCATCATGGCCGATATAGCGATTAAAAAGTGAATAAATTCTTACAAGGAAGCACAATAGAAAAAAAGAGAACATGTTTGGGTTTTGTGACAATTGGACATGCCACGAAAAACACTAACCTTTCCACCGATGGTATAGGGAGCTAAGGCAATGAGGGGAAATTAAAATACAATCGGGGAGTGTTGCAAAAAAAATAATAACAATAAAAACTTGGCAATGAAAGAGAAAATGAGGCGGTCCTTTAAGGATGCAAAAATAAATGCAAACAATTAGCATAAATAAACAAAACCGATTCTTAAACTCAAACTAAAAAATAAATACCCGGTACTAAGCCCAGGGTGATCAGCACCAACAGTTAAAACTGCAAATTTGAAGAAGAAAGTTACTATCTTGAGTGAGTCAAATTAAATTTGCTCCCAAGAGAATCACATTCTAAAATTAAAGCCGACTAAAATCAAGACTCTTTCCAAAGAGATGAATGGAATATTTGATGATATTATTGCTGACTCAAAGGTATCATCAAAGGCCGCGTGATGCCACAAGAGTTCTACTACATCCATTACACAAACTGAATGAAAACCTGGCCTATCTAAAATCCCTTTACGATGGCTGGAATATCCTCTTTGGAAAAAAGAAAGTAATGGAAATAAATACCCGGAAGGCTAAAAATAGACATCATGACAAAATAACGGAAACAGAACACATAGTACATATATATATATATATATATATATATATATATATATATATATATATATATATATATATATATATATATATATATATATATAAATGCCACAAGACAGGCATCAAGCACTTCTCGACGGTAACAGTCTTACACCCTCCTCAACCTTCAAGTAAAGCAGAAGTAAACACATTTTAAAGAGGAGAGACTCCTCTCATCACACCAGCGAAGAACTTTGACGCTGTTGACACAGAAGGGTCTATCTATTCCAGTGCGAACCTTCCGGGAGGGAAGGAGGGAGGGAGGCAGAGAGGAAGGGAGGGGAGGAAGGAAGGAAGAAGAGCATCTTTTTGGAAGAAGAAGATAAAGTGGCGACAGTAAATTACCGGAGTTTTACGAGGTCACACTGGACGAATTATGGGGCATCAACCAACCGGCTGTTAAATCACTGGAACGAGAACACCTTTCAATTTTATGACGGCAATAAGCGATTTATGGCCACAAAATGATTGCAAGTTTGCAGCTCATAAATACAAAAAATAAAAGCACATTGTGCAATTCATTATATAGTCATTTGCCGAATACTAAATATACATACTCTCTCTCTCTCTCTCTCTCTCTCTCTCTCTCTCTCTCTCTCTCTCTCTCTCTCTCTCTCTCTCTCTCTCTATATATATATATATATATATATATATACATATATATATATATATACATACATACATACATACATACACATATATATGTGAGGGTAGCCTAGCCTGGGAAGCGGCTACCCATCCGTGCCTCCACGAATTAAGCGAGTAGACCGTTGACGTCATTGATAAATGTCAATATTACTAGCAATGTTTAGAAACCATACATAAGGAATATTTCTTAGTATACCTTATGCAATGAAACAGATTTGTGAATATAATCAGGCTATACAAGTGTAAACGCCTTCATAATATATTGGAAAAATTGACCATAATTAAAAACACTACAGGGGTACTCCTTCATCAGTTATTGTAGATAATAGATGAAATATATGAGACAGTAAGCTATCATTCCGCGATATATCTAATGACGTAAAATTTCGATCATTAATTCTGTAGATAGTTGAAATCTGCGTGTTGAAACTTCACGCAATAACAGATATATATTATCTAACCACCCCAAAAGTGTCTCTCTGTAGATGGGCTGAATATTTTAATACAGTCGCTTTAATCAACCGTTATTTGCTCAAAATAAATGTTTACATTGGATATCAAAGTGATTATGTATCAACAAGTATTACGGACAAACTAAAAGATAATCCGCTGTTAAAGCATCTCATTCATTGCCCACCGATATTATAGAAAAACAGTACATCATCCAACAACTCTCGTCTTCACATAACAACACGACCGAACAAGCAGGATTCACGTGGATAACCTAGTCGGGAAAATTAAAGGCCGGAGATGAGACGGGAAATGGACGAGACGGTGCGGGTCAAGGGAGCTCACAAACATTCCTTCCTCATTCTGGGCGTCTACAAAGAGTTGTGAGCTATGTGGAGGGAGAACACAAAAAATCATGAATTATGTCATAACGCCAAGCAACCAGGGTAGAGAACAAAACAAGTATGTTGAGAGAGAGAGAGAGAGAGAGAGAGAGAGAGAGAGAGAGAGAGAGAGAGTTAACAGAAAAAAATTATCAACAATAATCTGTGTGTGTGTGTGTGTGTGTGTGTGTGAGAGAGAGAGAGAGAGAGAGAGAGAGAGAGAGAGAGAGAGAGAGAGAGAGAGAGTTAACTAAAAAAATTATCAACAATAATCTGTGTAAGAGAGAGAGAGAGAGAGAGAGAGAGAGAGAGAGAGAGAGAGAGAGAGAGAGAGAGAGAGTTAACTGAAAACAATTACCAACAATAATCTGTGGGTGTGACATTCACCTTTCTCAGAATATGATCTAGACTCTAGAGGTTGATGGGTTCTGCAGACATAACCTTAAAACACTTTATCATCACTCGAGCTTTTATTTTCTTTAACGTTGTCAATTACGGGGACCTGAATATTAAGGGTCATACGTACAGGGAAGAGAACGAGATAGAGAAATATTAAGCGAAGGGCTAGGTGCAAGAACAATGCCATAGCACTCCGAAGTGAAAGTTTAAACGTTTATCTGAACAATATTAACATGAACAATCAAAACTCAAAAAGTAATTCAGGAATAATATAATTTCAAAGAGAGAGAGAGAGAGAGAGAGAGAGAGAGAGAGAGAGAGAGAGAGAGATGGTTTGCGTGATTAAAAACAATAATCCAGCATTATCAGACACGTAACATTTGTAAGTAGCTTGCGAAGCACACCATGCCCTGCTATCATAATAAGCTTAGCAGAGCCCAAAGCTTTGAACATCACAGTGCTGCAATCACAAGGTCTGACCAAAGAGTAAACACATCTTACCAACCCTCCTTACCACCAATTTCGTTCCACGGCGAGGCAAAATGAAGATTTATCCAAATGAAAATAACTAGAATAATAGCTTTTATTTTTCGTTACATGTGACTGAGATATCTTTTGATTTTGGGATACAGAACAGAAAAACTCTAGAGCTTTATATATGAGTAACGGAAGTTTACAAAAGATATCTAATTCGTGGAACGCACAACTGAGAATATCAAGGAATTTTATAAGAGGATGAACAGGACTCCGAAATCTAACGGTAATCTCGCCAGCGTGAATTGACTTCCTAATTTCTACAGTGCATGGATCGGAGGCAATTAATGAACTGATAGGTATGGTGTGGTCTGCATTCTAACTTCAATTAGATGAAACTTCAGTCGTTCTTGAGAGAGAGAGAGAGAGAGAGAGAGAGAGAGAGAGAGAGAGAGAGAGAGAGAGAGAGAGAGAGAGAGTA
>NC_089742.1:62716505-62744005 GCF_040412425.1 Macrobrachium rosenbergii | reverse complement strand
TTACTATTCATTACGAGCAATATTTTCCTGTAAACAAGCACTGACGCTCCTGTCATCCATTCTTTAACTGTCACCACACTTAATAACATCTTTTTTTCCCACTAACCAACACATTTCTCAGACCTACTTCGATAACAATAGCAAGTCTCTTTTAAAGCCCTTTTTTTTCAATGATTTTAAAGAATGTCCTGGTGCTGAAACGGCCTCATGCTGAAATAGAGGTAATATAATTGGCCATCCTCAAGATATTTCAATTGTCCTCATGAACTATATTTAACCTCATATGAATCCTAAACTTTTCATAAATTCATATAGAATTTTTCCAGGAATTAGCATACACACACACATACGTGTATATATATATATATATATATATATATATATATATATATATATATATATATATTATATAATATATATATATTTGTCACATCATATATATTTGCAAGCCGAGCTTTAATGCCCAATTCACTATACATCGGGAATAACTGCACCAAGAGTAATTATAACTGAGGAGGATTTAGAAACAACGATGTACAGTGACCTTGACTATTTTATATATACATAGTACTAAGTATATGCGATATAAGGTCTTAAATATGGAAATGATGATACATGACGCAAAGAGCAGAGGGATTAGTTTATAAATCCCAAAGAACCTGAAGAAATGATTATTGAACTGTCATTTGTCGAGAGAACTACAACTTTCACTAAAACATGGTTCGCATTTTCATCTGAAATTTCTGTTTTACAATAAGCATTCTATTCTACCGAATTAACCTTTTTTAATTCCAGTCACTAAGTTAACCATGGGTTTTGCGGGAAGGTCCAACGGATTCCTCAGTTATACCAAGAAGAAACCACATTTAGACTAATAGCCTCCAGGCTCCACTGAGAAGCACCAGTACATGGCTGCTCTACTCAACCATGTCCCGTTCATCCCTCCGGAATCTCTCAAGGGCTGCCTCTATTATTAAACCATATTTACTCTAACATTAAAAAATAATACTACCCCGACCCTACTGTCTACGCATCCTCGTAGGCAACAGATGCATTTCACAATCTATCTGGATGCCATTTTGATCTCATTGGCTTTATGAACTTGGAATTAACTCAGATTTTGCCTCAGTGATGAAATGACTAGTGGGATGGATCTCGTACCTTCATGAAATTTCAATAATAGGAGCCATTGAGTATCCTTATCACTATTATTCCACATCAAAACTATTATTATAGGCACTGCTCCAGAAGATTCATGAGGGAGTCTGAAGGGGTCCAGTTCGGCAAAAGGACCCCTTCTGGTTCCGTCCAAGGAAACCTGAAGGGGACTATTCTACAGAATGGGCCGCTTCCTAGGCTTAAGTAAGGGTCCCTCCTTTGTAGCTTCCCACAGAAGCCAAGGCTTCTGGTTTACTTTCATGTTCCAGCAATCCCAACTTACTAAAAGCCATTTTGGCGTGCTAGTAACAAGATCAACAACAACAACAACATAATAATAATAATAATAATAATAATAATAATAATAATAATAATAATAAAAATTAATAATAATAATAATAATAATAATAATAATAATCTGTAAGATTATAAAAATCAGATCTGAGTTATGGAAAAGGAAATAAAATTGTTTTCCGTGCACTGATTTATGAAGGCTTTTATCCATCAAGAAATTAAAACTTTTATATTAGTCTAATTGGAGGGGCTGTAGAGGCTTTATGCACAATTCTGGACCGCTTCTTTAGGCCAGCCTTGGCTGACTGCTCTTACTGGAATAATCAAGTATGAGTGGAATAATAATAATAATAATAATAATTATAATAATAATAATAATAATAATAATACTCCACAACAAGAATACTCCCAGTACAGAAATATCAACTTTTGGGCAGTTGAAAATTGGGGACTATAATTCTCCAAATGATAGTAATATTAAAATAAGAATACTATATAAATAACAATAAAAAATAGCAAGCATCTCTCCCCCAAGCTTCTACATTTCCCCTAACCCGGAACGTCTAACGAATTCCGAAAAGCAGGGCACGGATCCGGCGAAATGCTCCAGTGACGAGGCTCTTACCATACATTATCAGTTCCTGCGAAAGAATTTCCGGTCCGGTCTTTCATATCTTCCCTTATCTTTTCCTGACGTTGCTCCTCTTATCTCCCTCTCCATGCACCCGCCTGAACAATTTAGAGAAATTCGGCCATTAAAGAATTCCTGCGTTGGTAGATGTGTGCGTAATTTGAAAAGTTTCCGTCGTGCATGTACGTACACAAGGGCATACACACTCACGTCGTACATATACACGCAAGTGTATATCTATACACTGATTTATATGTATATGTATGTGTATATATATACATACATATATTCATATATATATATATATATATATATATATATAATATATATATGTATATATATATATATATATATATATATATATATATATATATATATATATATATATATATATATATATATATATATATATATATATAGAGAGAGAGAGAGAGAGAGAGAGAGAGAGAGAGAGAGAGAGAGAGAGAGAGAGAGAGAGAGAGAGAGAGAGAGAGAGAGAGAGAGAGAGAGTCTAAATATATTTCATAAAAACAGAACATTATGGCGAAGTCAATGTGTAAGCAGACGTACGAGAGGGTGTTTTGTTGTTCATCATCATTACTACTGTTGAATTTCGAGGCCCTCCTTTTGGCCCTCGGTCATAAGTTAGCGGCAGTCTACAGCTTCCTTGAATACCTGTTCTTCCCTGTCAAAAATATCTTTGAACAGAAAAGTCCTTAGTTTGTTGATGTATCTCTAGAAGTTTTCATATCTTTTTAGTTTTTGGGTGCCTGGTATTCGAAGGTTCTTTTTCCAGTTTCGTTTTGCATCTTGATTCCATTGATCAATGTTTGTTCATGGTCCTACCATTATTTAAGCTTTCAGCAGCATACTTGTCTTAAACCATGCACTTTTTTCCAGTAATTCGGTGGACTATTACAGAGACTGTTACAATAGTCTCGTCTTCTGATTATCTAGTTAAGTCTATGTATTTTAAACGTGTCCCTGGTCGGGTATTTCATCATGAAGGCTACATTTCTTAGATAGCAGTGTCACAATTTTATTACATTTAATGTACGAGCGGTCATGTTTATGTTTTTATCAATCAAAAATTCTAAGTTCTTTTTTAATATCTTTCATTAGGCTCCCTATGTAAGTAATGATATCTTTAATGTTGTATATACCAAAGTAAAACGGAATCATCTACCCCAAACTCTTACTTTACTTCATGTTATTTTCCATAATCCATGACAATTCCACGGTGTTGATACTAAACAATATTGGCCTTGCGGCACTCCTGTTGGCACAATTTATGAGACAGGCTTACCATTTTCTATGAGTATTTCTAAAAGTTCCACTGGTGAGAGAGCTCTGTAAACCATTCTAGTGCATCGTTTTGACCGCAAATCCATTTAAAGTCTTTTATCATATGCGCGTCCAATATTTTTCCAAATGCTGCACTCAGGTCCTGTAGTATTAGTAGAGCACACTTGTCATTATCTTTATATTTCAGATGGCAATTTATACTGTTCCAAAATTGATGTTTTTAAATGTTGAAGGGAAATGGCTGGTTCCACGGTTTCAGAAACTTGAAAAATATGACAATTTTCATACTGGTCGATACGACCTTAAAATTGTTTAACGCCTTCATTCTTCAAAAAAGAATTTTTACATGCTACTTTCTCGATGACTGGGTAGTACTGCCGTTCTAGGTTCTTGCATATATAATATCAATATACGAAAGCTTCATGAACATCTACAGCTCATTTTAATGTCTGT
Source organism: Macrobrachium rosenbergii (assembly GCF_040412425.1). Classification (NCBI taxonomy): domain Eukaryota; kingdom Metazoa; phylum Arthropoda; class Malacostraca; order Decapoda; family Palaemonidae; genus Macrobrachium; species Macrobrachium rosenbergii. The sequence goes on along the minus strand of NC_089742.1, from coordinate 62,740,164 downwards.
CAACGGAAGCTAGAAACCACAAAAGAAAACTGGCAGGTCACAGAAGCGGCAACATACTCGTATCTCTCTCACACACACACATATATATACATATATATATTCATCACGTCCAACGCCATGGGATGCAAAGGGCCTCAGTAAAATTGCTTCACTCTAGTTTTTCCAGTGCCTTATCTTTCACTAATCTCCACCCATCTCTATCTTCCCTACACATACTTCTCATCGAAGAAGGTCTGGGTCTTCCTATTCTGCTGCCCACAAGAGCCAAGCTGACACTATCACATAATATTCCCCCAAGAGTGGGCCCTCTTCTGGGTCTGCCTATCTAGGAGGGAGGTAGGGTTTCTGCCAGGCCAGGAAGAATCTCTGGAAGAGGGCGTCTTCTCAGAGGTAGGGGCCAAGTCTCCCTAGGGAAGGCATTTCTTGAGGATGGTCTCCAGTGCCTGCCTGAGGGAGGCCTTCTCGGGGGAGCTGAAGCAACCCTGCCAAAGAGGCCCTCCTCTGAGCTGGCTGCTGCCAGACAAGGAAACATCCTCGAGGAGGGCTGCATCTCGGCATCTTGGCAAGCTGGGAAGCATGCCCAGAAGATGGCACCATCTTGGGGGTGAGGACGGATGTGTGCAGGGGAAATCTGCTTAGAGGAAGGAACTCATCCCAGAGTTTATGGCTTACAGTTTTGCTTTACAATTCTTAGTAGCGATTATACTTTTCGTCTTTCACAATCCCGGAAAGGAAGTCAGGAGGGGAATCCAACCGTAAAACATCGGTCAAAGCTAAATAAGAAATGCGATTTCAGTGAGTGTCAGAAATACCAAGAAAAGGCCCATCAAAAACAGCGACCCCGACTAGGAATTAGGCTGAGAATGGAAGTGAATTAAGCAAGCTTTTTAAACCTTGTGTAGTCTGGCTTGGTTAAAACAGCATCATTTGCAATTTTCAAAGTCTCTAAAGGTTCTCTAGCTACTACAACCTATACATCTTCGGTTTAGACTGGACGGTGGACTTCTTTAAGACGTTCATCTTCCACTAAATTCTTTTTGAAAAATCGCAAAGGTCTGCCCTACAGAGTAAAACTATTCTCTTTCTACTAATATGCTATGTACCTTGACGAAAATTTCTTTGAGGGAGCCAAGAAATTAAAGGAACAAGAAGAGGAAATCGAGGGATGCTGTACAGTGTAGGGACCAGAGAGTTCCGATGACTTGATTTCTCAAAAAAATAAAAAAGAAAAAGCGATGCAGGGGGTTATTGGAGCGAGGGGGACTCGGGTGATTGTGAAGAATTTGGTCGGAGAAGCCTAGCGGAATTGCGTCTATAAAAATGGAATGTGTACGGGCGTAAGTTGCGTCAGGGAATGGACTCGTCCCCTGAAGTTTATGCCTCGTAGTTTCACACTGTTATTCTTTGCAGTGACTATGCTTTTTATCTTTCCCATGCCCAGATAGGGCGTGTTGAAGTCAGGAAGGGCATCCGCCAATAAAACATCTCCCAAAGCAAATTATGAAATGAACCGTTCAGTGAGTGTTAGAAACACCTGGAAAAGGTTCATCAGGAACAGCGACCCCAACTAGGATGAAGAAGAAGGAGAAAATCCTAATTTTAACCTTTTCCGTCTCCAATATCTTTTTACAATATCAAATCTATGAAAGGGGCAAACAGCAAAGGTACACTGCATTACACTGTAGCACCCACCATTTACATGATAAGACTTCATCAACATTAAATCTGACTCCACTTCGCTCGTAGATAATTTCAATTAGCTTTGAATATTTACCGGAAATACAAAATACTGCAGCAACACTTCCATAAGACTGGTACGTGACCACTGTCAAATGCCTTCTCTCAATTAACAAAAGTCGTCAGCGGGGGCTTTTTCAATTCCATTCTCTACTGGGCAATGTGTCATGACACAAATATGTGACGTGTGCAACTACTGACATCCATGAAGGATTCACTGTCCAATGACCCAAAACCGTTGTCTACTGGATTTTAAACAAAGTTATCTCCAAAGCATTCAGATCTGAAGCCGGCAAGACAGAGCACGCTTAGTCTACTACACACACACACACATACACATATATATGACATGTGACAGACTTTCACTTCATGCAAACATACTGCGGAAAGGGGAACTATAAGATTTATTAGTTGCTGTGGAGATTGTGCTAGGGAGGCAGATGGTATTAGAAAAACAAGAGACAAGTAAAGAGTGAGGATGCATTCTAATTTTATATTTTTTTCCTTTTCTCGAGTGTATGAAGTAGCAATTAAGCCCCGAAAGTACAACCAAGGTGTCATCTTCACTGCCACGTGCTTCGTTTAATTTTCGAGAATTTACGGTACATGGATACAATTATTTTTCTTTGACTAGGAGATATGCGTGTTTACACATAACCAGTCACACACGCACTCTCTCTCTCGCTCTGTAATAATATGAATATGAATAAATATATATATATATATATATATATATATATATATATATATATATATATATATATATATATATATATATATGTAATATATGTATAATATTTATAGAGTATATATAAATATCTATATATATATATATATATATATATATATATATATATATATATATATATATATATATATACATATATACCTTTTGTTCACTGGTGTTCGCTTCCCTAAAATCATGAGCCACCACGAGAAGCTAGAGTATGTATATTATAGGCTAAGAGCTAATATGTATAAGCACTGGCATATATATACATATGAACGCCAGTAAACACACAACCATACATAAACTTATATAAGGATTTTTTTCACCTTACACTTTTTCCCCCTTCACAGGAAATGGCGCCAGAACGTGATATCTTTCGGTTTTCAGCAAGACCTCATCCCTTCCACACACCCCTCCCCTTTTTTTGGTGTGGGGAGGGGGGAATAGTGGAGAGTAGGATGATCAAGGGCCTTGTGTGCCGACTGTCTAGCTTTTCTTTGTGGTCACTCATCCAAATACTGATCAAACTTAATAGTTTCACTGATCAGAAGCCTAGCGATACACACACACACACACATTATTATTATTATTATTATTATTATTATTATTATTATTATTATTATTATTATTCAGGAGATGAACCCTATTCATATGGAGCAAGCCCACAGGGGCCACTGACTCGAAATTCAAGCTTCCAAAGAATATGGTGTTCATTATGAAGAGGAGAAGGTAAAGGGAAATACAGAAAGAGATCTCACTTATTAAAAGGAAATAATAAATCAATAAATTGCAAGTAAATAATAAATTTAATAAAATGCAAGGAGAATAGTGTTAGGGTAGTAATGCATTGCATCTTCGCTTGAACTTTTGAAGTTTCAATTGCATACACACACACATACACACCCATCCATACACACACACACTTATATATATGAATAAATACACATATATACATACATACACACATACACACACATATATAGCCAAAATTTCGAGACTTGCGGAAGTCATGTAACTTGGAGTTCTTACAGCTTCAGGTACTAGTCTTTCCCCTTTATTTTACTTTACTTTTATTTTTTCTTTTGCGCTTATCAAGATTCGAGGAATATTCTGAGAATAGAATCCTCGAGATATATTTAATATTACCATTAAACATTTTTGGCTCCTAAGAAGTCAAAGAGAAAGTACACGTATTTAAAATGGTTTTAAAGTTAATACTGAGTAATCTTTTGAGGAACATTTCTGTCAGTTCAATAGATGTCCCAAGATAGATATATTTTACTGAATCCTTTGTATTATAGATTTTGTTGTTTATTCTAGATATATATGTGTGTATTTATCTTTAAATATAAATTTGGCGTTCCAGATGTCCCAAGATAGATATATAAATCATATATATATATAGATATTTATGTGTGTGTGTATTTATAAAAAATATAAATATAAATAAATATATAGATATATATTTATATATTTATATATATCATATATATGTATATATATATATATATATATATATATATATATATATATATATATATATATATATCTTAATATCTTGGGATATCTGGAACGCCAAATATCAAGAAGTATTAATAAAGATAAATGCCGATGTATCATTCTGCAAGTTAATTAGCCAAATTTTCTGGATACTGCAAATCTAATCTTTAGGGCGGTAGAAATAAACAATAAAAACTATAATACAAAAAGATTCAGTAAAATAATTTAAATTAAAATTTAGAAAGGTCAAACACATAAAAACAGTAACATTATTTGATTGAATCCTGACCGAAGTTATTCCTCAACGGAGATTACTCTCCTTATTTAAACTTTATCTGGTTGTTCACGCAACCATTTTGACAACTGCACTTGTACCTTACCGCCAAGTCTTCATCTGACTGCTTAGGAGCCAAAAAACGTTTGATGGTAATATAAAATATATCTCGAGGTAAATGTCGAATGAATGTTTCCTGGTTCTCCAGAGGAAAATATTCCACGAATCGTTTATCTGATTCGAAGATGCACCCTCTATGCGCAAAGATTTCCACACCATAAGCCGCTTCTCATAAGAAAACAGGAGGAGGCTCATCAGCAACACGTTTAAAACCCCTTATATAATGCACCATTCGCCTCTATCTTGCCCGCAATCTGTCACTTTTTGTATATTCAGGCCTTCCATACCATTACATCTCATCCATCCATCCAGCTCTTCAGGCCTTCCTCTTCTTTTTCCAGCCATTTATGCATTTTGCTCTCGTCACTAACCTACCATCCTCCAATATCTCCACAAGGCTAAATCATATATATATATATATATATATATATATATATATATATATATATATATATATATATATATATATGTGTGTGTGTGTGTGTGTGTGTGTATGTGTATAAATATGTATATAAATATATATATATATATATATATATATATATATATTATATTATATATATATATATATATATATATATATATATATATATATACATGTGTGTGTAATTTATACGTGTGCGCATGCATGTGTGTGTAAGCAAAATCACATTTGCGTCACAGGAAGTTTTTCAACCGACAGAAAACGCACTTGCATAAAAAAAAGTTTTAGTATACATAAAAACCTACGCTTATTCGCCAGACGGGAAAAGGTCGACCTACCCACCACTGTTTGTAAAGAAATCAAAGAGAATCCAATAATCCTATGATAGGACAAACTCCCACGAGAGCCGTCCTCAATAAGCAAATTGGTGCAGAGGGGACAGGGAGGAGGAGGAGGAGGAGGAGGAGGAGGGAGGAGGAGGAGGAGGAGGAGGAGGAGGAGGAGGAGGAGGAGGAGGAGGAGGAGGAGGAGGACGAGGAGGACGAGCAGGAGCAGGAGGAGGTCTGTAAGTTAAGGAGAGATAAAGGAAGACGGGATGCGATTTAAATCTTCTTTTAACATTTCAATCATCGCTTAACGGGAACACCAGGAATCGCTATGCCAGGGCGGGAGGGAGGGAGGGAGGGAGAGACAGACAGACAGAGAGACAGTAGCAAGAGGTGAAAGGGAAGGGCGCGATTTTCTATCTGTGTTTTACGGACGCCTTTATAGGCCTTATAAAAGGAGAATGTTGCCGTTTGAAACCCGTTGATGGATTGGTGGATATTATGGTCACCGGGGGCCACTAACTGAGACCATAAAAACGGAGGATGGGGTGAATGACGAGTTCGCTGTGAGGGGTGGATGAGGAGGAAGAGTTAAGAGATGGTGGCACGTGAGAGATGACAGATTAAGGCATTCCTTCGGGATGTTCCAAAGATTACTCGAACATTCACGTATGAAATACAGAAATAATAATAATAATAATAATAATAATAATAATAATAATAATAATAATAATAATAATAAATGGTATTATTTGGCCTGCAAGTAAAGTCCAGTGTACCCACTGATAACAAATAATCTGAAATATAATGGTCATTATTAATACCCAAAATCAACAAAGATTCACGTGGAACAAGCCTTAAAGATCTTTGACTTGCCAAGCAAACTTTCACAAAACAAAATAATCATTAGTAAAAATGATAACCTCTGAAGACAATACTAAATGTAAATATAATATATATATATAATAATATATATATATATATATATATATATATATATATATATATATATATATATATATATATATTATAAGAATGGCAATAAAATTCTGGAATACTAAAGGAAACTAGTGTCTAAATTCAAGACACTTCTAGAAGTGTCGAAATATACTCTTTTCAGCGACTTTTGAGCAGGAAAACTAGTCCGTAATTGTTGCACTCAGCATTTATACAGCAATTTTGGAATAGATGGTGTTGCAGAAATCCCACTCATCTAGACTTATAATTCATATTACTGCTTTTAGAACGTAGCCTCAATGGCAGCAACGCCAGGATCGAAATGGAAAATATCAAGTTGAAATTAATTTAAATATGGGGAGTTTAGAACGGATATGCAACTTATACCAAAACTCCCTAAAATGATTTTAATATTTATCAAATACACAGCTAGAAAGCCAATACCACTTACGCGTTGAACTTCATTTATACGCTCTGTGCTCAAGGGAGATGAAGGAGACAAGAAAATATATACAAAGATAGACCTCTACGTCAAAATATGCAGACATTTATCGTTTGAATGTGGCAACTCAAAAGACACAGGTCTGAGTGCTTGACTTCAAGTGACTTGGGGTTTGAGACTTCAGACTTCTGAAGTTCACCTCTGTCTATGTGAAATTCAAGTCCCTGAGGGACAGCCAATTTCCCTTAGCTCGTGACAGACAATCGGAAATGATTCTACGATGCTGGCACAAAAATGACATTCTCCTTTTATAAAACGATTAGCTTGGATAAAGAAAAATTGATTCTTCAAAGGCCAGCTTTAATCTACTTGATAAGGGAGCCACCCACACAAAGCGTCCGAAGAGTGACCCCTCACTTCAATGCAAGAAAATCTCAGTGCGGTCCAACCTTTATGTCTGTTGTTAAACAGTTTGGACGTGTTCTTTTCCTTAAATTTCCAATTAAAAGTTGGGCCCTAACGACTCCCACTACGCTATTTCACAAAAAAAAGCCTACCTACTTTCATGAAACGTTGAAACTTTCTCTTCCTAACAACCAATAGAAAAATTTATAAAGAAGGAAAGGAATAACTAGGAAAAAAAACAGACATTGTTAACGAACACACTCAAATTTTGACTACAAAAGTAAAGCTGCAAATATACATATCTCAAACAATGATAGCGATCTTGTATGCAATATACTGTAAATATTTTTAATATTTACTTACATACAAACTGTATACGTATATAGCATGCGTATGTAAATATATAGGTATCGTTTGTATTTATGTTAAAAATAATTTAGAGCACATTACTTGTATAGTAATAATATCACAACAATGTTCATACCTGTGTAACTACGCATCAACTGATCAAGGAAACGAACACAGATCTGTGGAAACTAACTTTCAAACATACCTCCTTCTCGGACCTCGCTATGACCCAGTATCTCTTGCACTTGACTCCTTTTAATTACAATGGGATTTTTACATGGAAGGGATATTAGTATAAGGTCAGCCCTTCTCTCTTATCCGGGCTTGAAACCAGTACAGTATTTTACAAAACAGTTTTTGTAAAAACTACTCTGCTCTGTACTGAAGGCCACTGAATTCAATTTACACCAACTCCTAATAAAAAATCGAAAATTGTGCGACAAAACGAATACATATATCATATAGTAAATTTTCGTCTATAAAAACTCTGTTGAGCAAATAAAAGAAGGGACGCCAAACACGCCCATCCGTCCGTTCAGTCGCAAGAGAGACCAAAGTCTATTGCGTAGCTTTGTTCCAAAACCACAACCACAGCAGCCGCCGTTGGCATAACGCCACGGCACGATAGCGATTTCTCTATTAAACCGGTTCCTTTTCTTTTCTTCCCAATCTTCTTCGGAGATCCTGTCATCTCTGACGTTCAAATGAAGGCCACGGGGACAAACGAAAGTGATAGACATCGAAGAGAAAAAGTTTAATCAAACTCCCATGCTGAGTGATAAAGGACTTTGGTGGGAGAGAGAGACCTCAAAAGTTCTGGTGGGAAACGAATGAGGGAACTTCACTGCGATACAGGAGTGAGGAAAACTTACAGTTTGACGAAAGTGTTGTATAAAAATAAATGTAAATTTTTCTTTGCAATAAGAACAAGATACAAAGATTTACTGACAAACCGAGAGTTCGGAAAAAGATACAGTCAAGAAGTTCCAAAGATTGTAAAGATATATTCTAAAGCTTTGACGATGCTCACAGTAATGTAACTAGAAAATTTGTCGTGTGTTGCCGCCGTGTAAATTACTCCTAATTAAATCCAACGGCTAAAATACATTTGTACATCTGTACGCATGCACGAGCATTTGCGCATGCACATAACGCATAAGTAACAACACAGAAAGCATAATTGATGTCCTCATATAAACTACCTTATCCCATACAAGGGAGGCTCCAGACGGCGTTATCCTACAGTTCTTGAGATATCACTTTCGGATGGGGTTGTTAACCCCTTTCCCTTACAGCTATTGATGGTTCCATGCCTACGGAGAGTGCCTAACCATCCAAGTACTGAAAGGGCATACCGTAAATAGATCTAGTTGTTGCTGTGGTGTGAGTGTATACATACATACATACATATATATATATATATATATATATATATATATATATATATATATATATATATATATATATAATATATATATATATAAATGGTCAAAGTCGACTGTTCAGCATTGCACCTAGCCCCAGGTTCATATCCTGACTGTGGCAAATGCATTTATTATCAGTTCCACTGGTGTGACTATATTATAATATATATATATATATATATATATATATATATATATATATATATATATATATATATATATATATACTATATATAATATATATATATATACACATAAATATATAAATATATTTATGTATATACATCTATATATAAAACTAAAATAAGAAAAGAGAGTATGAGATCCTAGAAAGGAAAGCCATACTTGAGAAAGATAAAGATCTGGGGTTATCGCACTGCGTTTCATCTGTTGCTTTTAGTATTAGCAATGGCGGAAACTTGAGCTTGCCTAACACTTTTACCGCCTGATAACGTCACTGTTTTCCAACGTTTAAAAAGAAAATGAATTCAAAAGACGGTATCTTTACGACAATCTAGTCCATTTGGCACATCAAGCTTCAGCTAAAGTTATTGTGGGTAATTACAATTACATAGCAATGAAGAAAACAAAGAAAAAATGTCAACGTGATATATCTGCTAATTATAAAATCGAGAAGTTTTATAAAAAAAAATCTTGCATGATTTATAAATTTCCCTAGTCTTATTATTACCTTTTGAATCAATATAATTTTATCTTCCTTTTAGTTTTACTTTTTATGTGACATAAACCAAGAGAATAAACCCAGTGGTAGTATTAAACAATACCTTTTCTGATAACCACGGACGTTAGTCCTAAACAATGAAAGTTCGATGGTGGTTTACAATACATGGGATAAAACACCAAAAAGGTGTGTGTGTGTGTGTTTGTGAGAGAGAGAGAGAGAGAGAGAGAGAGAGAGAGAGAGAGAGAGAGAGAGAGAGATTGTGGCGGGAGGTGGAAATCCTCCCCACTGCTATATTAAACTATGGGAATCATGTTTTGAGTTTTGATTAAAAAAAAAAACCAGCAACTGTACAAAATCCCTTCTGGTGCGCTTGAGTTAGTACACACAGAAGTGTGTCAAATAACTCTTGACTAACCTATAATCAAAGTCTGGCAGAACGACGTCAATGGGTCAGTGGCTGGCAATATTCGGTGTCCACTCCACTGAAGGCGAGTTTCAATATGAGACCAAAATTCTAAACAAATAAAACTGCAAAACCAAAAGCAACTGACTGACAAAGCTAAAATAACAGACATTAATTACAGTATTTAAAGATAATATTATCTTCAAAGATAATAAGTTTGTTACTCTATTGACTTTATGATGAACAACAGTCTGGAGTAAAATATTCCAAATATCTGATTTGTATCTCAATGGATTTTCCTTATAATGGATTTTCCTTGTAAGTTTCCAAACGCCAAACCTTTATTCAACTTGAACGTCCTTGAATACGAAAGACTCCTAATATTTACTTCTGTTTCAGAAACCCTGAACTATCCCAGACGATGTCTATCTGAAGGAGGGAAAGCGAACTCCTGCGTCCGTGCACTCGTCAAAACGAACGGAAAAGCAACACCACAACAATCTCGTCATGTTTCCGTCAGTCCACCCAGTCACAAGGGAGCGACGAAAGTCTATTGCCACGCTTAGTTCCTGAATCAATTTTGGTATAAGGCCACACACACGAGAGTTCTCTGTTCGACCAGTTACTTCTATTTTCTCTCTCACATTTTCGAAGAGAGAGAGCCGTTTCTGACGCTAAAAATAAAAGCCACTGAGACACGAGAGAAAAAAAAATAAACTGAGAAGTTTGATCAAACTTTCATATTAAGTGATAAAGGGACTTTGGTCGGAGGAAGACCTCAGAACCTTTGCAGGAAAACGAATGACGAAACTTCACTACGGGAAGAGACTTCGCAACACACGACCGAAATGTTGAATGGAGGTAAAAGCGCATTTTCTTCCCAGCGAGCAAAATACAATGACTTGAAAATCTAGTTTGGGTTTTAGATACGGTTTAGCGAAGAACGGAAGGCGAGATAAATGCCACACATGAAAAGACACATAACCTCAACTTTGTTCATTGGAAATAAAGTTGAAAATTCTGTTGCAAGTTAGTAATAAATGTGTAGATTCTGCACAGACACACACACATATATACATATATATATGTATATGTATACATACACACATATATACATACATACATACATATATATATATATATATATATATATATATATATATATATATATATATATATATAATCTTTATAGGCCGCCATAAATTTAAAGCCCTCCATTTCTCAGGAAGTCTCTATCCATGGCGTTTCCATGAGCGCAGCTAAGGCTGGGTACCCATTCACAGCAAGGTCGATTTACGGGCGGCGGACAGGACCTGAACCACGGCTCTTGTTTAGTGAGCCCAGTGCTATGCCACTGACCGAGTAAACGAGAGAGAGGTTTTTCTCTCTTTGACTGCAATTTGCCCAATATCATTTATGTCGTTGATTTTTAATGAGTTCAAAACAAAGTCATTTTTCCACGACACTAATATTAACCGGACTGCGGTATTTGGATGCTTCAGTATTGCTCCGAAAACACGTTTGTATGCAGTTAAATATCAATATTCGAAGATGAAAAACTGAGGAAGTGAAACCAAATTAAAAAAAAAAAAAAAGAGGAAGGGGGAAAATGTGTTGAAAAAGTCTGGAAAGAACTTTCAACTTTTAATAACAACTTTCAACCTATTAATTTTTCAATAGAAAAATTCTACATTTTTTGTTACTAATATTTTCATTTACGTTGTAGTAACACCTAACAGGTAAAGATCGTGAAGAAGTGAAGTCTTTTCAGACTGTAACAAGGGTTCTACACAAACACAGAAAACTTGGATGTGGCTTAGAAAACTGAGAGCAAGAGAGAGAGAGAGAGAGAAATTTATTGTAGTTCTTCCAAACTAACGCAATCATCATCCAATAACTGCAAAAATACAACGTTGACACACACGACTTCAAGTAGCACGTCGAGGGGGATCAGATGACCCTTAGGCGGGCTTATATCATAAACTTTGACAAGGCGACGCCGCGGGGTCGCTCACTGACAATATTCGGTGTCCTTGACCACTAAATGGAATTCCTGCCTTAATAAACAGCAAACATACAATTTCATATGAATAAAGTTTGAAGACAAATAAATGATAATCTATGGTAAAATGTTAATAATATATATATATATATATATATATATATATATATATATATATATATATATATATATATATATATATACACACACACACATACCTTACAGTTCAATATTTTTATCTACAGACATCGTCATTCTCCCTATAATAATAATTATTAACTAGTTTGGAACAGGGTCTCGAATACTTGAAAAGTATTTAATTGTCATCATATTGATGCTTTTGAAATAGCGAAACTTCTGGTCAATCTTGAACGATTTCCCCTCTAGAAAATAACAGCTTGCTGTAACTAAATCACTCTGACTCTCCCCGAATACTAAGGTAAAGCCGTGCAGCCTATATCCAGTTCTGCAGAAAACCTGCCGCTGCACAAGACAAAGAATCTGTGACGTACGAAAAGCGAAAACTTGCGAGTATAAATCCGTCAAAAGTATAAAAGAAACGACGCCAAAAAACAATCTCTTAATGCGTCCTTCCCTCCACCCAGGGGGAGGAAAGAGAGAGAGAGAGAGAGAGAGAGAGAGAGAGAGAGAGAGAGAGAGAGAGAGAGAGACAATTCCGTGGCGTAGCTTTGTTCCAAAATCTTTTGCTATTTTTGGCATAAGGCCATGGAAGAGATTTCACTATTAGACCAGTTCCCTCTATTTGTCCCAATCTCTTCCGGAGATAGTGTTGTTTCTGACGCAAAAATGAAGGCCACAGAAACACATGAAAGTAATAAGAGTAAAAGAGAAAAAGTTTTGATAAAATTCCCATGCCGAGTGATAAAGGACTCTACGGGCAGGGCAAACCCCACAAGTTTTGAAGAAAAACTTCGCAACGTCACAGACATAAAAAACATGAAAGACAAAACTTCACAACAAAAAAGTTTGAAACAAAATAGATATGATTTTTACCAAGTCTGAGCGATACCAAGAATCCAGTTAACAGCAAAGTTAAGAAGAGGGAGTCCCGTCTGCGACGAAGCTGCCATGTAATCGGGTAATCGGAAAGATAACATCGAAACAAATGTGTTGGAAAGATGTAAATTTATATTATAATGTATATATATATATAAACAAATGTGTCTATATATAGAAAATATTTGATAAATTTATATATATAATGCATAAATATATATATATATAAATATATATATATATATATATATATATATATATATATATATATATATATATATATATATATATATTTTTTTTTCCCTGAAGGCAGCGTGGTTATGGGGGAAATAAAAACAAATATCGCTGCCAAGTTCTTGCTCTTCACTTCTGATTTAGGGGTCATACCCATTTGCAGATAATTTCCACAACAATAGCCTCTTCAAATACCTAAACGGAAGGTTCACCAGCTGCGTTCAGCACACCAAACACACTGCGCTGCTCACCTTTATATTTCAAGCATTCTCGCTTTCCCGGGATACGTAAGCGCCCTCTTTTCACCACTCTCATTGACCTTCCATCTATGTTAACCTTATACTTCTTCCTATCTCTTACATTTCTCACCCATTCAACCCGTTTTATTCCACACACATTACAACAAACTCATCTCAAAAGATTAATAATTTTTATGATATCTGTATTCACAAGCTAAGCTTAAATTACATAAATGATAGTTGGTTTAGCAATCTCTTATATATTCCAATTTGGTCTCTATATTTCGTAAACTTTACTCATCTCTGTATAAACCCCGTTCACTTGCTTACTTCGAGCTTTCTGTAACTTATTTTCCGTCCCACCTATCATCATTCGGTAGATTTACTACCAAACATCTACACGAAACAACAACTTTTATAATTAATTCCACCACCCCTACTGTCATTCATTTCTTCGTCCTCCTAGCGCTACTAAGCCTCATCTTTAATCATACAAACATTCACCTTCATTTCTGAAAACCTCTTTCACTAGTCTCTTTAGTTTATTTTTAATATCTCCAGCCGCCACATTATCTTCAGCTACCCCACACAATTATTCATGACTTACCATCTCACCCGCAACTTGGCGCCTCCATCTCTCTTTCATAACTCCTCTCACACTATATATCCACTGAGATATAATATAGACTTGTCTTGAAAAAAACTTTTACATCAAACCAGCTACTTATACTTCTATATATTCTAACGTAAAGATTTACTTTCCTCATAAGCTTCTAACTAATCTCAACAAATTACCTTCTACACCACACACCCTCAATATTGGATCTCTCTTAGTCATAGATTCTTTCTCTAGGTCTGCTGTTTATTTGCTCAATCAACCTTCCTACTTATTTTCCACCTTCTCATACAACTTAATAAACACTTGAAACACAAATCATCTTTTCTAAACCTACCCGAACTCTTCCCATCATTCATTCCCTCGAAACCCTATCCTCATCCGGGGATCCCTTAAGCACCCCAGTCATCTTCTTAATTGGCCTCTTTACATTCTCAAGTCATCTCCAAAATCGTTCTTTGATCTCCACTAACCCTTTTCCACTCTTGACATCATTCATATCTGCCTAAATTCTATCCCTTACATTTAACGACTACAAAATACTCCCCTCACTCAGGAAGGAAAACTGTCTCTTTTATTCTAGGATTCATGTGCTCACTGTTTTGTCCTCTGCAATTAATTCTGAACTGTGCAATTTCTTTTTCTCACTAAACCCTTGTATTATCATTACTTCGCTTCTGCTCCTCTTTCACTTTCTTCTTGGCTACCTTGTCCATTCTGTCGTTTACCAGTACACGATCTCTTCTGTCAAGCAAATACACCCCCAAACATCTCGTTCCATAATTATGCCACTTACTATTTTATTTCTTCTTTTATTTCAGAGAGGGAGAGATCTCTATTCCTCGGACGTGACAGCTAAGAAATATGGAGATGTATACCGTCCAGCCTTTTCTCATCCTTCCAATGCTGTTAGACTTTTAAATATTAATGTATATTGTTTTTATTTTGCACAACATTACCTAATTCAAACCCCGACGTAGCTGACTGCTAATATTTATGACTGAACTGAGTTTATAACTAGTCGTTTTGAAACTTTCACATAATGCAACTGCCTAAGTGAATAATAAAAAATTAAGGATTATATCTTATATAAATAAGCCTTCAATTTCATCCCCGTTCTCACATCAAATTTTCGTCTCAATGTGTGAGAGGAAAGGCGTGATAAAATCTAGGATTTTTCTGAACAATTACAACAAGGGAATTGACGGACCTGCTCCTTTATGATGCAACAATGATTATTCTAAAATTTTACAGAAATCTGAGAATACGAGGGATGGAGCTTTCCAAAAGTAGCATCAACAATGCCGTGCAATATAATGCTAATAAAATTAATTATATAACAGATAAAATGAGATTTTTTTGGAAAGAAAGGTAACTTAGAGGTTAAGCTGATGGCTGCTTCGGAAACCAAATTCTTACTGTCACATTAATTTTCAGCACTGTAAGGAAACCCTCCCTAGAGAAGGAAATGTTATATTAAATATCTAGATACGTAAGCAAACGTAATACAATTCCTAAATATATGGAACTAGCGTTTAGTTTTCTGTAAATGAAAACTATTGTGTCTGCTTTGTCTGTCCGTCCGCACTTTATTCTGTCCGCCCTCAGATCTTAAAAACTACTTAGACTAGAAGGCTGCAAATTGGTATGTTGATCATCCACCCTCCAATCATCAAACATACCAAATTACAGCCCTCTAGCCTCAGTAGTTTTTAATTTATTTAAAATTTATTTAGCCATAATCTTGCTTCTGGCAACGATATAAGATAGGCCACCACCGGGCCGTGGTTAAAGTTTCATGGGCCGCTGTTGCGGTTGTACAGAAAACTCGATTACGCCTAAGAAACTTCGGCGCATTTTTTACTTGTTAAATAAGAATAGCTTCACCGCTACAAGAAATAAGTGGTAAACATAAGATACCAGCGTTCAGTAGTTTAGATAACTTCAAGTACGTTCGACGCAATACTGAACAAACCGATACAACGAACTTGCATTTCAGCGTTGGAACTGGAACTTTACTGAGATTTAAACGAAACGGAACAAGACCACCTTAGGGAAAAGAATTAGGGTGAACACTAAACAAAAGGAGACTTACGATTAGGCAAGAGAAGGGAAACATTTTACATCAACTACAAGAAGAAGAAGAGCAAACGAAGCGCCATTAATCACAGCAGATTGGTTAAATAATGGACAGGTGGCCAGTTCAAAAGAAATGCCTTGAAGATCGGAAAGCAATGAAAAAGTGTAATAAAATATCTCGTATCGAAAATAACTTAGTTTAACGACTTCTGTTAAAGCAGAATTATAGCAACTAGACACTACTAAGATAAGAAAAGACATTTAAAAAGTTTTAAATGTGACTCAAAATGAAGGAAAACCGTTTATCTTCGAGAAATAGAATGAAAAAAAAAAAAATGAAATGCGTACAAGGAAAATTCCGTTAACAGAGCAAAAACAGTACGAACGTTACCATCGGTGTATAAATTAGGCTCTGGAGACGTGAGGGCTACAAGAACCCCTAGGGGAAGAAAAGACAGAGGAATATTCAGGGGTCGAATGAGAAGAGAATCCCAGGCGGAGTCATTCAAGTGGAGGTTATTGCAAAATAAAAAGGAGAAGATTACGGTTCTGTCGGAAGGACTGGCGGATATTGTACAGCCAGACGGGAGGAGGGAAGGGAGGAAGGGCTTCATTTGCATCAGTTCTTAGAAATGGTTTTCGCTCCGCGTATGAAATGGTGCTGATGAAGTCGGGATACTTCACAACAATAACTCTACAAATCTGAACTTTTGCCGCGATTTCTTGGGACTTTGAACAAGTTGTAAGGCCTGGAAGAAGAAGAAAGGGTTTTGGTATTAGCTTCTCTTGCGCGTATGATTGCGTAAGCAGTCTGGTTTTTGATGTAGGAGAATTTTATTAAGAGGAAACGTGTTCAGTCCTTGTTGTCAACATTCTTGAACTGTAAAGTACCGAACTCTGAGGAATTCGGCATAATAATAATAATAATAATAATAATAATAATAATAATAATAATAATAAAAAGCCAAAAAATAAAAAAAAAGGAGAAGCATTTTACCAAGCTGACAAGACGTGTCAAACAAAGCCGCAGACTTGACAGCAATACAGAGGCGACAGAAAGTTGGAAGAACGCAAGTAACACCCTGAAGAAGATATTGAATCTTTCCTACACGGGATATGTACATTTTCTACAGCGAGTTCAGCTTCCCTTTCAAAGCTTCGCCAAGAAACGGTGACGAAGAGAGTAAGTGCCACCATCAGAGTTGTAACTTTGTAGATGTGAGTGAGAGCGTTGCAATGTTTCTACAAGAAGTGGAAATATTTTGTACTTTATGATGTTCAATAAAAATGTTCGATAGAGCACTGGAGGTTTCAAAATTCAAATTAGAAAATAAAAATCGAAAAAGAGATTGCAAAGCGGTCTGCACGAACCAATCAGTATCAGCCAATACCTAACGTTCACGTTTCAATACCATCTCTATCAATAACAGCAACGTGCATTCAAATATGCGCTTTTTTGTGTGTAACAACGATAGTGTAAGGGCAATGAAACCCATATTTAAACATGCTGTCGTGCAGCCTGGGATCAGCCTCTCTCACCAATGGCCCTCTACAGAATGAAATTACCTTGTTCTTTGCTTCGGATGGCACGTAACGCCTCTAGAGATGGGACGCGTCGTCTCGAACCTCCCATTCATTACAGTCAATTTTGACGATATGCGTACGCTACTTGTGCAATGATCAATATATAATGTACAACTAAGCCTGGAATAGGCGGGAAGAAAAGAAACTTTTTTGAAAATTAAATATCTGATGAAATTATCTGGACAAATTCCAGATAAATCATTACGGTAAAACCATAAAAAAATGATGCTCAGCCATCGATAAAGATTTATCTTCACTATTTGCAGTACACACGGATTCAGATTCTCGACTGTGGTTTTCATTCTTCAATTAATGGAAAAAATGAAAATGAAATTTAATACAGATGTTGCCTGTAGCTATCACAGATTTAACCACTGTAATTCAAGGATTACCAAGCATTACGTTACCCTTCAGGTGACAGCAATAACGAGAGAGAGAGAGAGAGAGAGAGAGAGAGAGAGAGAGAGAGAGAGAGAGAGAGAGAGAGAGAGAGAGAGAGAGGCTGTTATGGCTTCCGAATAGGGGCCATTTCCCAAGGTCAATGGAGTTTCATTTTCATGTAAATTTCCTCCCAGGAGAGCAAGAGACCGAAACTGCATCATACCGCTTTTATCGCTTCTTCCACGTTTTGCAGAATTTTTAAGATGATAATAATATACTCATAATAATTATTTACTATTATTATTATTATTATTATTATTATTATTATTATTATTATTATTATTATTATTAACAGATTTCGTATTAAGCATTGTGGTCGGATAGGGGAGATTAAGTTGAGATATAAAACTATTTAAACTTGACAGAATTAGAACATAAAAATGTTGCTATTCTAATAAGTAAAACACCAAAACAGCAAAAGATTGAAAAACTTGCTTACTAGAACGCATCGTATATCCGGAGAGACTGAACTCAAAATACTCCTTAGAATAACAGAGGCAACGCGGACAGAGAATGCACAAAGGAATGAAATAACACTACATGAAGAAAGGTTTAATGAAGTTAAAGCTTTCAATTACTTCGGAGCAATGATATCCAGCACAGGTTCTCTTGAGTTGGAATTTAGTTAAAAACAAAAAAAAGGCAACTCAAACAATGGACAGCTAAACATGGTTTGGAAAGCAAACAGACTGAAACTGCATGCGAACGTAAGATTAAACCTAAGATTAGTAAGACCTATATTGCTATATGGACATGAAGAATATCATTAGTTAGATGGGAGGACAGTGTTCGAAATGATAATATTTGAGAAATTATGGAAATTATGGCAGCTCCATATGTAGATGAGATAATGATGCAGATGACTGGGAAATGTCCTTCGCATAACCCTTGGGAGAACAGAACGCAACAGTATCTGCTAGATTCCTGTAGGAGATAAAGCACAGGAAAGACACGAGCAGCGGCATTTCACTGAGCCCCTTTGGAGGCGATCATGATGCTGCTGATTATCCATATTACTTTTAATAAACTTATCTTCAAACTACCCTGGTCGGCAGTTAAAATCCCCAAGGAGGATTTTCCCGTCAGCAACTAATTTAAAACGAAAAGGCCTGCTTCTATTATTATTACGTCAGAACACAGCCTAATATTCATGCATTTTCTCAGAATTATTCCTATGAAACTCTTTTCCTGATAGCAAAACCATTCGTTTCCATTGAAGAGTATGTTAATTAGCCCACGTTTTAAGTGATGGATTCTTTATTTGAAAATGACTCTAACACTACAATGAAAGATGAAGAATAACTGAATCGAAAGAGAGAATTCCTCGCACCCAAACACTGAAAGGAAAATCACTCGAACGCATGTCTCTGTACTCGGGGAAACAGGCGAAAACAAACCGTATTCGAGAGCCACAAACCTATTCCTGAGAAGCAAATGCGATAGGTTGCGCTCTCCTTCCTCCTCTGGCAACGGAACTACAACATCCTTCCATTACCTACCCAAAATGAATAATTCCATTTACCACACGATAGGCGCCGAGGGCATGCTTCAGCATCTTGCAAAGAGGGGACGGAGAAGGAAGGTGGTAGCGGTGTCCTCACTACATCCGGAACCTATTAATTCCACGTTGGGTTGGGGAGTGTCTGGGGGGGGAGGGGTGTGGAGGGCCTTGAAGAGGGGAGGTAGGTAGGCAAGAACTGGAGAAGTTCTTTGATCCGCTTCAATTCAATTTAACGGTTAAAATTCCCTCAGGTGGGAAGTTCTGCTCAGAAGATAGAGAGGTATTTAGCTTTCACTTCTTTAGGGACCACGGTTAAACATGCAGAACAAGAACATACACAAATGCTTTGCGCGTGCTAGCGCTCTTTCCTTTCCTATCTAATATAATAAAAGAATTCTTTCAAGGTTTTTCAGGGATGGGATGGACAAAGCCACTGGCTTAATGATACCATTAGTATTCTATTATAAACAATCCTGTATCTTCAGTTTTCTCGCCAATACAAACATGATTAAAATATTTATTTATATTCTTCAGACTGGATGTTCGTGTATTAAAACTGTGTTCCCTTCATTTCCAATGCAATACCAATTTTTCTGTCAATATATTTCAGCTGGTTTTGGGATGATTTTCATTCACATACTGCCTGCGGCATTGTTACTGCCATTCCATTATGTTTTCTGGGTATGCACTCCAACCTCGTTTCTACAAAATTTTCCGCTTTTCCGATTAAAAACTGCCATAGTCATATCAATGTTTTATTCTAGCAAAAATATTCCTAATTCTATTCACAGACGTTTACCATTTCTGCAACTTTTTCAGATTTCTATTTCGCTAACATACTTTATCATAAATAACATCTGACAATTACATACGAGCACATGCACGTGCGACAGGATAGACCGTTAGAAAGAGATGCACAAACACATAAATGTATATGATTACAAAGTCGTAACAGTTATACATGTACAAACAACAGAGACGTGAATATACATATAATTATATATATTTTATAAAAAAATATATAATTATGTGTGTTTATTTTATTAAATAAATGTATATACATACATATATATTAAATATATATATATATATATATATATTATACACATTATATATGTATAAATATAAATACATATATACAAATGTACACACACACACATATATATATATATATATATATATATATATATAAATATATATATATGTATATATATAAATATATATACATATATGAAGTGTCGAAACCTGAAAGACATAAACAAAGAAAAGAACAGTGCAAAAGAAATAATGGTGTACTGTAATCATAAATGTCATTAGAAAATGTGCTAAAATAAAAAGTGTCATTAGAAAATGTGCTAAAATAAAAAAGAAAATTCCACAACAATGAATGTACAAAACATCCAACAGCATGGGAGAAAATACATGCAGAGACAATAACGGAACTACACAGCCAGCAATAAAAAATCTATATCTGCAGTAAAGACTAAATTCCAGGAGTGTATTGCAAAGAGCGTTTACTATTCATGCAAGGGCCCCAAACTTCATCGAAACACATTCCCACTATCAAAATTATTTCTTAGCAAACTCATAACGAACAGAAAAACTTCTATCTGGAATATATGGAATTCATATAAGAAGAAAGAAAAACCTCCACAGCAAATGACAAACAACAACAACTGAAATCCTGAACTAAGGAAAAGCTGCAAATGCTGTGAAATTCATCAGGGACGAAACATGATACTTCAGCATGACGCACAGCAGCCCCAAAACTGAAATGCGGAACAGCGACGAAAACAGCAATCAACGATTAAAACAAAACATATCACTTCTAATGAAAAAGAATGGAACAATAATGAATCTCCTATCACCAATGTAGAAAAAAAGATCAGAAAAGATCAGAGTGAAAGTCAAAATAAAAATGAAACGAAAACTACCTCTTGATCAACATCAAAATCTACAATCAACAGCAAAGCAACAATATTCACCTTTACAAAGATCTTTTAGCAAAGAAACGAAAAGTCATCAACCACTCATCAATAACGGAAAAGAAATCTTCTTAGCTCGATATAACTATACACATCCTCTAGCAATGAGAATACAGTAAATGCAATAAAAAGACCCAAAGTGATCGTAGACAAATGATATGCTATCCTTAATCAATGAATAACTCATTCCACTGGTTTTTCTGGACACACTATGATCAACTGCTGTTCACACCACAATAGAATAAAATAGAATACAAAATTTAGGCCAAAGGCCAAGCGCTGGAACCTATGAGGAATAATACAGAATAGAGAATTTAGGCCAAAGGCCAAGCGCTGGGACCTATGAGGTCATTCAGCGCTGAAAGGGAAATTGACATTAACAAGGTTTGAAAGGTTTAACCGCAGGAAAACCTCGCGGTTGCACCATGAAATAATTGTTACAGAGGGTGAAAAGTCATATGGAGGAAAGAGAATATGAACGGAGGTACAGTAAAAGGAATAAAAGAGGTTGCAGCTACTGGCCGAAGGCACGCTGCAAAGAACCTTTAGTAATGCTTACAGTGCACCACGTGAGGTGCACTGCGGGCACTAACACGCCTTACGGGAAGCTGCTCACACCAGATACTTTTTGCGTTAACCCACAGAATCAACCTCCTCTTTTTTTCCCAGCTTAGGTGAGGTTGGCGGGAAGAGGAAGATCCATTATAGGCACTTAGTTTAAAGTGTAAAGCTGCTTGCCCCATGCCAATAGGCGATCATGAAAGCTTCAGTGGTGGTCAATTGCTAGTATTCATAGGCCCCAAGATTGTTTAGCTTTACTGTTTGAGTAGGTGATACAGAGAGCGTGTTATTACCGACATGACCAATGACACATAACTATAATCAATTATTTAGACAGCTGTAGTTACGACAAAACTTGAAGATAAGACAAATTACATTTATACGAGAATATATTCTTGTCAACAACGATAGAGAAAAAGAATATTCAACAAAATAAAATTATTATCGCCAAAAACAGTTTCATTGGCAAAAATATACTACTAATGAATTCATGGAAAAAGTAAAAGCATAAAAATACCAATGAAAAACGAAATAAAGTAGAAAACTCCTATCGATCAGCAACGAGTAGAATGAAATGCATCCGTCAGTAGAGAAAAAAAGGGGGATTGTTGATCTGAAATATGTGACATCAGTTATTTTTAAAAGAACGTCACAGGATGGGAAAACCCAATGCCTTTATCAACGTTACGAGAGAGAGAGAGAGAGAGAGAGAGAGAGAGAGAGAGAGAGAGAGAGAGAGAGAAGAGAATTTAAATGAAAGACAGCTGATGTGAAAAAATAAGACTTGAATTTGAGCGATGAAGAGATGCCAAACGTTGCTGAGCCAAGAATGGAGGGAAGGAATGAACGGGGTCGAAATGGCAAAGGTGGTCTGAATAGGACTACTCTCGAAATGGACCAAATCGGGAGAGGCCTAACGAAGGTGACCGCCCAAAAAAGTGACAAAAAAAAGGTGAAAAATGGCAGACTGAGTGAGAGTGTGGAAAACAAGGGAACAGGCGGAAGAAGGGTGCAGAGAAATAAAGGAAAGTGAAAGAAATGAGCAGGGGTGTACGAACTGAAGGGAGATTAAAACTGACTGAATGAAAAAGTGGAAGAAACATAGATTAGGTGGTGGGGGGGGGGACTGACGAAGGTGGCAAAAACTACGTAATTGACGGGGGACAGAAAAAGCGTAAAGAACGAGAAGGGAGTGGACCGGCCATCTTATAAAAAAAAAAAGGAAAACAGAAAACAAAAACTAGAAGGGACAGCATCAAGATGGCAATAACTTCGGATTCTAACACACTAGACCGGGAGAAGAGCTCAAAGGCCATTGTTCGTCGATGTCTGGAGAATTTCCTCAACTATAGAAGTAATAAAGGAGTGGAATGCGACGGAAAAGGGGAACCATAGAAATCCCCCTTCACCCCCCTCCACCTCATTCCGTTTGAAACTTTTTTTCTTCTTTTTGACGCAGAAGTCAGGCTTAAGGCAAGGTTTGCAAATACGGGACGTTATTCTCTCTCAATTTTTTTAAAAGTAAAAGTTCTTAAAAAACAAAAAGCATACTGACGGAAAAAAAAAACACACGGGACTCGAAAACTTCCTAAGAGCAGAAATGAAGACGACCAGACGAAAAGAGT
>NC_089742.1:62704005-62711505 GCF_040412425.1 Macrobrachium rosenbergii | reverse complement strand
GCTGCAGCTATGAGCCGAAGGGACTCTGCAAAGACCCTTAAGTAATGATGACACACCCCTTCCGGGGTAATGGTGTAATAGTGAAACTTATTTCTGAAAGATTTTGAAGATTTCAGCGCCGCGATTTAAAAAGATTATTGGGAGGTAGACCGCATAATAAAAGAGAGGAAATTAAAGACGTCTGCGTGCAATCGTTGATATAATCAATCACGAAACCTATAACAAGCCCACTGAGAGCATCCTGCTTTAATTTGCTAGCGTTTAAATAATTTTTTTAAATTATTACCTAGCTGGCAACTTAGAGAAATGTCCAAAACACAAAATTTAAATTGCTCAATAATCAAGATGACTTGCAAAGTAAACCCTCCACGCTAAATATCAATGTAAAAGAGAATCACTGAGTGTTAATCTCCAAACAAAACGTGAATCTTTGAACTTAATTAGCCAATTCACATTATATAGATGAGATAATGATGAAGGGGAGATGGAGATGACTTGGACATGTCTTTCGCACTACTTCCGGAAGAATTGTACGTGGGTTCCTGAGGGCACAAGAAGTGGTGGAAGACCCAGATCTACTTGTATGAGAACTATGAGACGGGAGGCAGGAGAAGAGTGGACATACTCGGAAGATGAAGCACAGGAAAGACACCAGTGCCCGAATATCACAGGCCCTTTGCTTCGCACAGCGTTGGAGGCAAATGATGATGACATAAATTCGAGACAGCATGGATGGATAAGTGCGGGACCAATAATACTAACCCGGTTTTGTATCCTGCCATGGAAAAAGTTTCTTGCTACATTTCCTAATTCGGATTAAGTCTTCAGTGGAAAACGTATCCCACGAAATTAGGGTGTCGAGGACCTAAGATTGATTTCATACTGCGTTTGCACATACATCAATATTACATGACAATGGATATCTCTTCATTATCTTAACTTTTTATTCTTGAAAAATATCTTATTTTCATACAGTAACGCACTCAACAGCGGACGACAGACAGGCGGACCCGAAAACGCAAAACAAGCTAATTTTCTCCCTGGCTACAATTGTCATTGCAAAGGCTAATAAGACCCCAGAAAAATCACCTTCCGCACAGCGCCACGAAAAGAAAACAAAACCATGAAACCATGTAATTAAAACCGAAAATGACCTTCCCCAGAAAGCTAGTTCATCTACTCAGGTAATGGGAATGGCTAATTTTTGCTTGCGTGTGGGAGGACGTGACCTTTATACAGAGACCCGGGGATTTTCTGAAAGCCAAAACAAATGTATTTAAAGAAGCGCTTAATTGAATATATGAACATAAGTAATTTAACAAGCAGCAATTAGCGACAATGCCTACAACAAAAATATAACCGCCAGAGTATTATAAAATAAATACCGTGAGTCTGCACGCATCCCCCGACTTTCCCTCTCGTGAGCCTTACAATATGCCGACTGGCAGCATCAGGCTTTGTAGGATTTGTTATACTTATAAAACTTCCTTCGTTACTTGAGCAACAGATCTCCTGTGATGAGTACGCATTTAAATAACTTTTCATCTTTCCTCTTAGTTGATAATTACATGAAAAGATCAAAACAGACATAGACATGTAAAAAATAATTGTATAATATTTAAGGTGAGCAGAAAAGTAAACAATTAATGTGAAACATCAATGAGATCCGGAGTCATGAGTGTGAAATCCTCCAACAATACTTGAATCCTGAGCTTCACCGTTTATTTTTATCTTTTAAATGAATGATTATCCCCAAACGAAATTCTGTGACAGCTCCACCATTTACAATGATAAACGTTTTCAGTACTGGGATTAATAAATCTCACGACGCCATCTGACACTTCTACAGTTATCTTCCTGTAAAGGCGGTGGAGGATTTATGGGATGTAAACTGCTTTATAATTTTCGTATTACGTTACGTTATACAGCTGAAACTAATCGTAGGACGTCAAACAGATCGAGGACATGTTGCTATAAGGGCTCAGCAACCTGTTGGCAAGGGAAGGTGCGCTGTTTACTCTTAAACTTACCTTATCCACGTCTCTGAATAAAGGTAAATACAAAGAAAGACAATCACGTTGACATGAAGGTATACGTTAATTCAACTGCTACATAATCATTACATGAGAGAGAGAGAGAGAGAGAGAGAGAGAGAGAGAGAGAGAGAGAGAGAGAGAGAGAGAGAGAGAGAAGGATCCTTACAGTCCTACATCATCCTGAAACACTCTTACGCCTTTAAGTCCTTGCTGCTATCCTGCAAGTAAGAGCGAGCTATAATTCTCATACAAAGAGGCTGCAGGAAAGGAACACGAGAAGCATTCGTTTTTCAATTTACGGAGGCCGATGGAACAGGCAGCTTGTTGTTCATATCTCACCCAAGGCTGACAGAAACGCAGCTATGAAGAGGATGGGAGGAAGGTCAAAAAAGGGTCGTAGCCCAAGAGGAAACGGCACACCGAAGAAGAACCAAAATAAGTACCATACCTTATCACCACTAAGTACTCAAAAGTGCTGACTTAGACAAACTGCAGAGAGAGAGAGAGAGAGAGAGAGAGAGAGAGAGAGAGAGAGAGAGAGAGAGAGAGAGAGAGAGAGACGAAGACGAGGTGAGTTACGAGAAAAAGATAAGGGAATATTACATTTTAAAACTGGTTAAAGTTTGGAAAGGGAGGTTTAAGGAACTTCCAAGAGGGCGGGAATGTCAATGGAGGGAGCCTGTGAAATTATGATGCCATTTATCTAAGGCGAATCTGGCAAACCCTTAAGAAAGGGAAAGATTTCTCTCTCTCTCTCTCTCTCTCTCTCTCTCTCTCTCTCTCTCTCTCTCTCTCTCAAGCACACGCCCCCACACAGCAAAAAAAGAAATTATATTGCTTTCTCTTTCTCGTTCACAGCGATTCAAGCAGAAGTACAAGCTCGCGAAATAAACAAGACCAAAAGAAATCCCACGTCTAACAAACCCTCTGGGTTAAGAATACAAACCTTGCGTATCGCAGCCTAATCCCATACGGAGAATAAAAGCAGAGCAAAAGGCAAATACACTGGAGATCATAAGAGGGCAAGAGAAAATATAGGACACTTCGGTACAGACACTTTCTCGACTCAACGAGAATAAGACGTGTTCCTGAATACAGGTTGCTGAAAAACGTTGGCTTGAAGTTTGCTCCACTTTTTTTTTTTTTTTTTTAAATTCTAGCTCTCACCCTTAAGCATATAAAAGACACCCACATACACACAAACGCACACACACTCAAAGAAATTACTCCGTAGGGGTGGTAGTGCCGTCAGTGCATCTCATGCGGTGCACTGTAGGCATTACTAAAGGTTCTCTGCAGCGTGCCTTCGGCCCCTAGCTGCAACACTTTTCGTTCCTTTTACTGTACCTCCTTTCAGATTCTCTTTCTTCCATCTTACTTTCCACCCTCTCCTAACAATTGATTCATTGTGCTGCGAGGTTTTCTCCTCCTGCTACACCTTTCACACCTTTTACTGTCATTTTCCGTTTCAGCGCTGAATGACCTCATAGGTCCTAGTGCTTGGCCTCTGGCCTAAATTCTGCATGCAGTTCAATTCAATTCAAAGAAATTAGACTGGAAAATATGAAATAATGACAGACACCCTTTTGATTTTACTTCAGTTTTGAAATCGACTAAAATCTAAATCAACTTAAAATTAATACGCAGTTTAAACCTCCTAAAACAACAATTAGAATAAAAAGAAAACCGAAAAACGAACAGTAATTACAGCAATTTGTCTAATACATCATATGTCCCTAAAATGAATAAATACATATTAGTTATTGACACTATAAAGATTATTGAAAATGAGAAAAAGTTCAATGGTACAAGTCTAAAGCAAAGCAAGGTTCCACAAAGAAAAAGAATGTTCATAGGCGACAAAAAAAAAAAAAAAAAAAAAAACGAAAATGAGAAATCATGAAATTTGCTAAAAACAAATGAACATTTACATATAGAAGCAAAAAAACAGGCGGGTAGGGGGAGGGGGACACTTGGGACAACGATACCGACGTTTCACGCTTTAAAAATGTTACAAATCTCTTAAAATTATGAAAACCGGCGTCAGTATTCTTGCTGGAGAGACCTGTCCATGGCTATAAATTTAAAAGAATCAAAGACTACCGGTACTAAGTACTGAAGTACCGCGGCAATCAGCCAAGTGGGAACGCCTACTCCGTGCAAAGTGAGCTGTGCCCAAAGGCGCTGTTGAGCGTTGCCTATTACAATATTAATGCAAGATGATCACGCAAAATATCCTCCGGCGATGGTGTAAATCTCTATTACCTGATGGGAAGAAGGAAAAGGGAAAGCTGTAAATCTCCATTACTTGTACCTCAAGCCACCTGATGCACCCAGGTCAGGAAGCTGGTTGTGAAATGGAATTCTGATCACTTGTACCAGCTTCTAAAGGATGATGATCTACGAATTGTGTTGACGTCCATGCAGTATGTCCCACAAAACCAAAGATCTAAAGCTTCGTGTGGCATACTATAAAAATTTACAATTTAGGACGACAACAATTTCTTCAGGATATACTAAAAAAAAAGGAAAAAAAAAAAAAAAACACAGAGTACAGAATACTACCACGTGTACAACAAGTATAAACAGAACAGGAACCAACTTCTTTGACAGCTGGTAAAATAAAATAGTGGATGATTTCGTGCTGTCAAATCTGCAACATCAAATTATAATTGTAATTAAGAGTTACGACGACTGGCAAATATTAATTTCATTGTAAGGCTCAGTTTTCAAAGTTGTTACTCAGTTAAAGCTCGCTTTACAATATATGGGGGTAAATATACAGGCAATGTAAACATGGATATATATATATATATATATATATATATATATATATATATATATATATATATATATATATATATATATATATATATATATATATATATATATATATATATATATATATATATATATATATATATACGAGGATTAGGTATACGATAAGTATCAAGAATTCAACCATTCCATTCAGCATTGAAAGGCGAATCAGTTATAATTATTTTTCCTTAGTGTACATCAATTTGTTAAACTTGCTCTCCCCGTTGCCTTTAGTGATATTTTAGTTTGTTATCAAATCGTCCCAACTGAAGAGCACTTGCTTATTCTATCTGCAGACATTCTGCAAGCAGGACCACTTGTTCAGTAACGTTAAATATATGAGCGCTTTGTTCCTCCTTATGCACAAACTATGCCTGGAACATGTTTTGTTATTCTACTGCCAATTAATTTTCCTTGGAAGCATTATAAATAACCAGATGACGTTCTAAATAGCCTCGATATGGGGAAAATATGTGCACACAAATTATTACTCACTCCAAAGGTAAGGAACGTTAAATCCTTCCCCCGCTACGTTTCGTAATCCTTAAATCTACCTACTGAGTAGATAAGTCTGTCATAGTCTGAAGAGAACGCTTATTAATAACCCCCACTCAGTTTCCAGAGAGAGAGAGAGAGAGAGAGAGAGAGAGAGAGAGAGAGAGAGAGAGAGAGAGAGAGAGAGAGACGCTCTTAAGCACATAATGCCATTGACTAACTTCAGCCAATTCTACTTCACACAGTGTTCTCGAAGAACTAGCGTATCCATTCACACCCACTTCATTAAGTCTCTCTCTCTCTCTCCTCAAATGCGTAGGTTCATTCGGCCTCTTTTGAAGGCGTCGTTTTGCTAAACATGCACAAAGTATTTCCACATACCCCGACCTGAATCTGATCTCTAACTGTGGAAACAGGTTTCATAGCTGAGCAAGATTCTGGGGGATCACAAAATTATCTTTACGTGTATTACATTATAATTTTTCATTTATCACGTAGCAAGAACTATAATATTACAATAATAAAAGTGCCTTTATTAAAATTTTTAATTATGAAAAATGATAAATAGGAGTATTTTCGGAGGACTATTGACATCTCCTGAGGTTTAACTAACAAAAAACAAACTATTTGAATTAGGAAAGATCTCCAGATATTATCATCTCAAATCTAAAAATCAACATTCGGCACGGGGTTCGAATTACACAGATTGCAGTGTCGAAACAGTCGTCCTATCTGTCTCAAACATGGTTAATAACATAAAACTTACAATGAAAATTTCCATTTATTCAAGAAGAAACACAAATCACAAAATTGCAAACTACGCAATATTAGCATCCACCAAAAATACTAACGGCTAACAAAAATAGCGGAACTCTGTACTATGAATATTGCCACGAGATCTTCAGTAACGCCACATAAAACCAAAAATAAACCAGACAGACCTCGTAAAAGTTGAAGAGTTTTGATTAGCCCGGTTTTGCAACAGCTTTTTTTTTTTCTGAATGAAATTGGCAAACCGATAGCCCATTTTTGGGAAGGACGGGGCGCACTCCATTTCCCTTGAATTTCCCGTTCGGCTGATTGAATTATATCTCTCTGCCGTCGCTGGATCGCAGGTTCTCCATGAAGTAAAAATAATGGAGGGGTACCGTATGGGAAAGGGGGTGGGGAAGGTAAAAGGCGAAGGCATCAAAGAACCTTATTGCAGACACCGCACTATAAAATCATCTCTTTGTCTTTCGTTCAGTTTGAAGTCTCGGGTCTTTGGAACCTGTTCGCGTGGGTTAAGGCACAGGGAAGAAAGATAACTTGCGGTTCATACAGAGGAGAGTGAACTTTAAAGACAACGTGTACAGACAGACAGAAAATGCATTAAGTATAATGAAATCTGCTCTAGCAAACTAGCGTACTTCAATGTTTTCATGCCATGTTCGCCAAATTTCCAAATATTGACTTTCAAAATAATGTCCTATGTGATTAAGGAGGATCAAAATCGATAAAATTTTTTTGACGCATTTTTGGGAGGTCAATAAAAAATGGCATTAAATTGTTTAATAAGCCTTCAAGTTGCATTCAACGATCAAATCTGCAGCGCAATGCTAAAAATTTAATAAAACGTTTTATCGTCTACATTAGCCTACGACAGAAAAAGAGAATTTATGGTGAAACCAAAACAAATGCTCCAATATTAATTTTCCATTATCACCGGAAAACCATTTGCCTTGTGTACACTAGAGATGAAATCATAAGTTCCTCTCTTTATACCACTTTATCAAACAAACCAAGGAATTACTGGCAAGTCTGTAATTTGGTGAGAATATAAACAAGTAAAAAATGCGCCCACGTTTCTTCAGCATAATCGAGTTTTCTGTACATTGTACACTGCTGTATGAGCCGTGGCCCATGAAGCTTTCAGCCACGGCCCGTTGGGGGCCTGTCTTATAGCGTTACCAGATGCACGATTATGGCTAAAATTTAACCTTAATAAATAAAAGCATTGGAGGCTAGAGGGCTGCAATTTGGTATGTTTGATGATTGGAGGGTGGATGATCAACATAACAATTTGCAGCCCTCTAGCCTCAGTAGCTTTTAAGATCTGAGGACGGACAGAAAAAGTGTGGAGAGAATAAAGTGCGGACGGACAGACAAA
>NC_089742.1:62654005-62699005 GCF_040412425.1 Macrobrachium rosenbergii | reverse complement strand
TGATTCGAGGAAAGGGGGGGGGGATTATAGCAAAAGGGCTAATGTAATATGGGGGACTGAGAAGAGTGTAGCAGAAGGTCACATGAAGATAAGGGAATAAGAAAAATGTAAGAGGAGGGAACAAGTAAATGGGGATTAGGAAGATGTCAGGGGGTAGGAAGGAAATGAGATACCAGTGGGGGATTAAAAAAAAATAGAAATAAGGGAATAAGAAAATGTAAGAGGAGGGAACTTGTAAATGGGGGAATGGGAAAATGTAGAGGGAGGAGGGAAGAGAGGTACGGGTGGGGGATACATAAAAAGATAGAAATAAGGGAATAGGGGAAAAAGATGTAGAGGAGGAGGGAAAGAGAGGTGCAGGTTGAAATAAAATGAAAATGTAAGAGGACACATGTAAATGAGGAATGGGAAGATGTAGACGGAGGAGGGAAATGAGGTGCGGGTGGGGGATACATAAAAAGACAGAAATAAGGGAATAAGAAAATGTAAGAGGGAACATATAAATGCGGAATGGGAAGGTGTAGGGGGAGGAAGGAAATGAGATACGGGTGGGGATACAAACAGAAAAATCTGTTAAATAAAACAACCACCCGTTAATGCAAGCGTTGACAGAAACCCCTATGGCACGAAAAACATTCGTCTCTGAATTAGAATGTTTGTGTTTGATCTACTCTAAAGCCTCTGGACACGATTCCTGTCACAGGACGAGAACATTTTATTCGAACCATTTAGAAAAATACCAAGATCCTAAGCGACCGATTGATTACGAGTCTTTAAGGGCCGTAAAAACGATTCACAAACTAAAATAAAGGAAATCAGTTTCATAATTCATAAACAAAATAAGAAGACATATTTATACTTCAATTCTCATTTCTAGCGATATAAGGATTCTTTTACACACGTAAAGCCTGACCATAAATTCTAAACAACAAAGTCACAAGTACTTGACTATAATAATTCGAACAAAAAAAACCCAGAAAAATACTGAAGAAATCATATAAATACTATTTAGCTCCTTGGCAACATCTAGAATGTTTTTCTGGAGAGCAGATTTCCTGCAACTTTGTCGTACAGCACGTTACTGAGCAAGAGGTATGACCATTATACAAAGGAAAACGAGTGTAATAATGAATGATATTGAGAGAGAGAGAGAGAGAGAGAGAGAGAGAGAGAGAGAGAGAGAGAGATATATATATATATATATATATATATATATATATATATATATATATATATATATATATATATATATTATACATATATTACACACACATACATATATATATATATATATATATATATATATATATATATATATATATATATTACTCTTTCTCTCACACACATATATATATATATATATATATATATATATTATATATATATATATGTATGTATGTATATGTATGTATGTATGTATGTATGTATGTATGTATGTATGTATGTATGTATACCTACGCTGTAATCAAAGAGAAGGGAAATGTGAAGATCTATTTACCATGAACCTGCTGATGCTTTTCCCCCCAAAAAATATTTCACTTTTTCCAATACTTTTAATTACAAGATAAATTCCACTACCTCATAAAAGCTGTCGGTTGCCAAACTCTTCGCAGAATCCAGATTAGACTCGGATGAAGGAAACAGTCAGGGGCAAACAGGAGAGGCATTAACGAAACGTGACTCCCACTCTGTCCACGTGGACACGAGATGTTGCAGCTCAGGTGGTTGCGATTTCGCTCCGACTGCTCTCATGTCTTACGAAATCTCCCGTGGAAATCGTTTGCTTCCTGCGTAATCTCCTACCAAATAATATAAATTAATTTCTTTCTAAATTACATAACCTAATATATGTGATTCAGTCTCCTTGAGAAAAGCGCGTTAGTGTAATTCCTCACCGATGACTTTAAAATAGGATATCTAGAAGTAATTACAGCCACTTCAAATTCTAACTGGGCTGGATTTGTCAATATAATAATGGCCCTTCATTTGCTTACAAATGAAAAATTGTTCTTAAAATTCTCCTTAAATCTACCTTTCCGGATATCAGCTATTAGAAAAGCCTCATAGCAGCAACGTCGTCAGAAAAAATACATTAACATACTCTGAACGAACAATAATTGCAAGCTACCTGTCGCATCTCCTATTGACTATGAGTAGCAATATCGAAGTTTTGCACGGGGAATTTTATTTCCAGGCCATGGGAGTCGTTTCCCACTTTCGTTTTTCATCCACATTTCTGCGCTCCTTTTTATTTATATGTCGATTGCATATGAACTACCGACTGACTCTGAATCAGACAGGCTGACCATGCATACCACTTCAAATATGTGAAATGCCCTTAAAATGAATACGATATGGGCCAAAGAAGACGAAGCCTTCTCTGCTCTTTACAGTTCTTTGGAATAAATTCTCCTGCAACTCCTTTGTGAAGTAAGGTGCCCACGGTCCGACTGTAGTCAGCCAAAATTCATTGCGTCCACGGAATCGGTTCAAGAGAGAATGTGAATACACAAAGACACGAAATCCTTCTAACACTACCATAAAATACCATCGAAGAAATTCCAAACGAAAGGCTTGCGCGCAGCTCTCCTAAAGGATATGAGTGCGGATCCGGCAGGGGAGAAACAGACAGTACTGCCAAGAATCGGTTCAAGACAAAGGAGTCCATGACGAATGGGGGCGGTGTTCTTCTGTCTTTGCGGTACCAGGGCAAACCATGAAAACAAAAAGTGTCTACGGTCTGGCATAGGAAATGATATCAGCCTATGAATCGCTACTGCAATAATTACTGTTCTCAAACCCTTCCTGGACCACAAGTTCATACCGTGGGGCAACACCACCGTAATGCATCTCTGGGGGCTGCAATCGCGGACGTTGACCGCTATTTTTAGCGAATATTTCTTGAAATAAAGAGGGGGGGGGACGATCCCAAATATGTATTGATTCGCGGCTGGTAGTTAATCGTAATGGCCGAACAGCGACTGGGTAGAGAGGGGGGGGGAGGAGGATGAGGAAGGCGAGGGAGAAGGAGGAGAGGAGGAGAAGGGAGGTCATCTCTTCATCTCCACCTTCCTCTTCTTCCCTTCCCTCCCCTCACCTCCCTTTCCATCGTTCCCACAACAGCCCACCCCCTTTCATCCCATCATCCCCCAATTGAACTTGTTTAATCAGAATATGGAACACGAGGGAAAAACCCGTTCTTTTTAATCATTCCCGCTCTCTTACCTTTCTCCCTCCCACTTTGTTTGGACTCTCAGAGAGAGAGAGAGAGAGAGAGAGAGAGAGAGAGAGAGAGAGAGAGAGAGAGAGAGAGAGTATTGTTTACATTCTTCTCTCTCATCTAATTAGAATGCAAATTACAGAAAAAAACACTGCGCTTAAACCAGACCGTCTCTCCGGTTCTATCCGCTCGTTCGCAAGAATATGGAATAAAGTAATAAAGCAAAAGCGAGAAGGGAGAAAGGCTCGGCCAGATTATGACATTATCTTTCTTCTCCTACCAAACGCTCCTTTCCAGTTCTTGTTTTGAATCCTAGAAGGATAAAGAACGTTTCTCGACGAAACCTTGTTTCCAACGCAGTTCGCTGAGGCTTTGCCAGAGATAGTGGAATACAATTTGTGTATGTGTGTGTCTGAGAGAGAGAGAGAGAGAGAGAGAGAGAGAGAGAGAGAGAGAGAGAGAGAGAGAGAGAGAGAGAAATTTGTTCTCTGCGACAACCATATTTCCAGAACACAATACCATATATACTCTACATGTGAACCCCAAAGGAAATTGAAGCATTTGTAATTACAATCTTTTGCCGATGTTTCCCTTGTTTTTCATAATCCACAGAAAATCGACAATGCGAAAGTAAAAGTGGAATGAAAAACAAATAAAGTAATGAGGGGAAAAGAATAAGAAATAAATAATAAAAAAGAGACAACCATGGAAATAAAAGGAAAATAAAGGGGGAAATAGAAAGTAAATAAACCACGAGGACAAGGGACAGAGCGGAAAATGAAAAGAAGCTGAAGAGTGTAGGGGAAGGGCCAGAGACGACTGGGGTTGAAGGAAATGAGGAGGTAAAGAATGAGAAAACAGAATGGGGGAAGACGACCCTGTCGTTACCCTCCATTAAAAATAATCCTCTCAATTAGCGAGTGGGTAAACTTCTGCCCTGACTGATCACTCGTAATGACCTGCGTCTTTCTTCATTAGGCCAAGAGGACATATGGGGTTGGAACACTCAAGAGAAACCTATTTAACAGTCTCGTCCTGCCAACCTTTCTCGGGGCTTTTGGTACTTTTTGAAGTGGCGGTGCTACTATATTTGTTTTTGTGAAGTTCGTATTGATTCATATAAAGGAACGGACTGGAGTGGAAATATTGGATTCCCAGAAAAGCCAAAGCACTGGGTACGATCAGTTCATTCCAGGTTATATTGATCGGCTGAATAATGGTTTTCATAAACGTCAGAATCCGTATGGTTTTGAGTTTGCATTACACGAACTGTCGTTCAAAGTTTCTCCTACCGATTCCTGAGTTGGAAGTCCCGGATTTACTGGGATGAGAACTAGGTGTCAAGAGACTAGAGTTAAGTGGAGATTTGTGGCGGCGAAAGCACAGGAAAGACCTTAGTGGCGGAATTTCTGTTATTGGTCTCGACAGGTCTAAAGGCTTTTGACAGTCTGTCATAAGTCTTTTTGAGCTAAATTCCCTGTTTATGGCTTGACGTCTCAGTGTAACCTCATTTAAAGTCTCTTTAATGATCAGGCATTTCCTGTTTTAAAGTTGCAACTGAGAGGGGTACACTGCTCCTTTTCTTAACTCCAGTGCTGTCTCTCAGTGATTTTTTTTTTCTCCCATACCCTTTTCCATCATTTCATAAATGATCACACTTAAAAGTCTTCTTGCTCTGTCCATTTATGGACAGATAATTCTAGCTTTCATATAACTTTCTACAGATTTGTTTAAGAGCTCTTTGGCAAATCTGAAAACCTAAACTCTCACATCTTTATTAATTTGGGTCTACGTGTAAACAGATGCATGTCTCAGAGAGATATAATCACGGGCTGCTTAGGTTAGTTTAAAAAAAAAGCTAGACAGTACTCTTCAGTACGTTTTTTGTATTTTCTTCTCAGCAGCTTCTCCATATTTTGAGGAAAGAACTGTCCTTATACTGCGCATTGTTCCCATATCGAAAGAGACCCAACATGTACCTATCAACAGCTTCACCGACAGTAAACCTCTACATTTTGGCCAAAGGCCAAGCGGTTGGGACCTATGAGATCATTCAGCGCCGAAAGGGAAATTGATGGTCGAAAGGTCTGAAAGGTGTAACAGGAGGAAAGCCTCGCAATTGCACTTTGGAACAATTGTTTGGAGAGGGTGGAAAGTAAGGCGGAAGAAAGAGAATATGAGCAGAGGTACAGTAAAAGGAATGAAAGGGGTTGCAGCTAAGCGTCGAAGGGACGCTGCAAAGGACCTTAAGTAATGCTTACAGTGCACCGCACGTGGTGCACTGACGGCACTACCCCCTACGGGGATCCTAGCTTTATGCGCCAGGGTTCGCTATCGCACAGAATGTAAGGAGAGACAACAAGAGTCAGCGAATCTGACTCACGTTTAAAACTTGGAATTCTCTGCCTTGCTTGTGTTTGTCTTGAACCTTTTCAACGTGGAACTTTATGAGGCAATATTGTCGCCACTGCACTGATAGCCATGTTTGATTAGGCAGCCATGTGCGTCTCGGTCTCTCCACCAAAAAATATATGAATGACACTTGCTCATTCGCGTACTTAACATTGCTAAATAATAGCGACATTCTCATCACAAAATAATCAAAATACTATTCAATAACCTGATTTTAACATTACTTTGACTTGTTCAAACAGATTAAACATTCTAGGAGGTATAAAGACAATGCAATTATGCCTGACGATATCTCTTCTGTGATCTCAAGTCAGACGTTTTGAATTGAAAAAACAATGTTGTAATCGCCGGTTATAACTACGTATATATTATTGCAACCAAAGCTCAGATCTTCCTCCTGTAAACATTTGGCAACTATGCCAAGCCTCAGGGCACCGCACAAAACCTTCCTAATGACGAAAGTCTGTATAAAGCCACCAGCACTCTTTTTGAAACAGCCAACGAAGAATTTTTTAAGCGTTTCACAAAGAACTAAACCAAACTAAAGATATGCACAATTTACTGGTTTCGCTTGCAGTGTTCAATCTGCTTTTTGCGATCGCTAAAATTTCGTCTATCTATTATGACGGCTAGCTATGATGGGCTGTAAGTTAATAATATCAATTATCATGAAGGCAAGAGTTCTAATGCAATGAACTCTATAACTAAGCATCACTGACAGAAATGTGCGCGTTCACTTTCGATGATACGAAACCTGCAAAATAAATCATTATTCAGACAGAATAAACAACGATTAGAAGACGACATCCAGACGCTGTTCTCAATTTGTGTGTTCACTTCCCGAGACCTCCATTCCAGTAGATATACGTGAATGATCGCTTCCTCTACGACGCCATTCGCTCTTAAATAGACATCGCCGTCCAATCAAAGGGGAACTTCCTAGCTCAGTGGCATCTTCTAATCAAGGGAGGCATCACAAGACAGCCAATGTAAGACAGGTCAAATAATAGGCTCCTGAAGCCTGCGAGACGTCGCTGATGATGAAAACGATGATGACATCGATGATGATAACATCGATAATGATGACTGCACAAGACCACGTCGAGGACAAGGCACGTAACTTAATTCTGTTTTTTTTAAAGCCTCCAAACTAAGGAAGTTGATTATGATCATCACAGGGGATATTAATAACTCCCATGATCATCATGATTGGAGACAACGTGCCATCTTGCCTTCGGTGAGATTTCCTCCTAAAGCTGAGGATAACTGCGGCGATGAAGAAAATGAATCCCATGATGGTGATGGGTGAGAACGCGCCAGCGTGCCTTTAATAAAAGCTCACCTCTAATGAACTCACCCTCTCACCCTCTCTCTCTCTCTCTTCCTCCTCCTCCTCCTCTCCATTCTCGCTTGATTCTTCAATATCCAACAAGAAACTTCATTTTTACCTACCCTCTTCCTGCAGAACCTTCCCCTACCCCACCCCTTCTCAGCACTGGTTCTACTATCCTTCTCTCTCTCTCTCTCTCTTTCACTCCTGTGTTTCTTGTTATCTGCAATTTCATTTATGTAAATAATTTACTACCTAATTTCGTATTCCATTCTTGATTGCATGCAACTGATTTTGTGCTTATATCGAGTCTACTTAACTAAAACACAGTATTTTATACATCTGAAAGTTGGCAGGTGACGAATTATACATTACCAATGAAAATTCAATAGAACTCAAGGCTGAATATATGCGCGCACACTTACGTCTTTTTGCTTGTATTTATATATAGCGGAGATTATGTAAAGAAGCAAACACACAAACACACAAGCACACACACATATATACACACACAGATATTTATCACATATGTCGCATAGGCTACCAGGAAATAAATGGAAAGTGACGGTACTAAGCACATTCGTGTTGCTTCAACACATTCTCAAAGAAAGATAAGAATAGAGTCAAAATGAGCAACAGATCACAACAAAAAAGTGGTTATATTCAAGGCAACAATCCATAAATATATATACATGGTTAAGAAGCAACTCGGCAGATGCTTAAAAAGAAAAACAGCCTAAAAATCTGTTTAGCAATAAAAGGACCAAGTTTGTACGTACACCGATTTACGTCAATTCATTACAATTAACCGTTACCGCAGACTCGATAATTTATGAAGCCCAGTCATATTATTACGGTACAGAAAAACTCTCGACGCTTCATAACCAGCCGCATGGTTAAAATGATTCACATAAAACAATAAAGCATTAGGTGTTTGTCTCGTTCTTACACCATATTTATATTGCCTATTTTAACCTGGTAGTAATTCCTTTACCTGACGGTCCGATATAGGAATAGCAGTAAGTTTTATTAGGTCTCTTATAAAAGCAAACTAGGGAATTAAATATTTCATTTCTTCTTTCGCCAAATATGCTTCGCAAATAGTCTAAGAAGCTTCAGCTTTATTTTCTTTCATTCGTATTCAACATCCATACTTCACTTCCATAAAGGAGCTGTTATAATCCCTCACACGTTCCCACCTTAGCTTTCATAAACACTATACTGATACTGTATCTGTCTACTATATACATACATATATATATATATATATATATATATATATGTATATATATATATATATATATATATATGTGTGTATATATATATATATATATATATATATATATATATATATATATATACATATATATATATATATATATATGTATATATACATACATATACGTATACATATATCCAGTGTAGCATGAGCATATAAAATCCACGTCAGATAGTGAGTGAAAACCGGTACTTTGAACAAGTATTTTCGTAGTTTATTTTACATTTTCAAATGTAGAATAAACTACAAAGTGCTTGTTCAATGCCCCAGTTTCACTCACCTTCTTACGTGGATTTTATGATTATATATATATATATATATATATATATATATATATATATATATATATATATATATATATATATATATATATATATATATATATATATATATATATATATATATATATATATATATATATATACAACATAAATACATGTTTGTATATATATACACATATGTATACACATGAATATACATATATACATACATATATATATACATAATGTGTGTATGTAAGTTTGAGAAGACCTGCTTTTGTATGCGTAATTCCTACATGCATATCCATGACTGAAAGCGAAAATATGAATAAATCACCCGTGCATAATGGTTTCAAAAGTAGAAAAAAAAACAGCGCCCCTCAGTTGTAATGAGTGAAAATCAAACAGGCATGAAATAAGCGTATAAATGGTCTAAATATGCTTGATGACAAGGTTCATCAATATCGCATCCAAATTTAGCCCCTAGCGGTGCGCTGTCGGTATGAAAAATGGCTAATACCACTCAATGCATTAACTGACTAATATTCTAAATTTTAATGAAATTGTTTTTATATACGTGTACACACATTCTATCTATCAATGTATCTATCTATATATATGTACATATATAAAGTATAAATATACAAGTATATATATATATACATATACATATA
The DNA here is from genome assembly GCF_040412425.1 of Macrobrachium rosenbergii. NCBI lineage: Eukaryota > Metazoa > Arthropoda > Malacostraca > Decapoda > Palaemonidae > Macrobrachium > Macrobrachium rosenbergii. The sequence continues at coordinate 62,689,830 of NC_089742.1, read as the reverse complement.
TATATATATATACCTGTGTATATATATACATACACACATACATACATATATATAAACATTTTATATATACAGTATATATAAATATATATATATATACATATAATATAATATAAAATATATATATATATATATATATATATATATATATATATATATATGTAATATGTAAATTTAGACTGGGAAAAAGAGAGGATACCGGGAACAGTTGCTAAGAGAAAAAGAGTCAGAAATAAAATCCTGTTAAATAAATCCTATTAATTTTTCAGCTTCGAAATTCATCCAGCAGAAAATAAAACACGCATTTTTTCCCTTTTCAAAATTGTGATTGGCGCGCCTATTGGACTTTAAAATGTTCAATGGCCATAATATAATTACAACCAATATGTATACAGTTATCTCATTAATTAGATCTCTGATCCCCATGGTGATTAAACAGGAAAAAAAATTCCATCCGTAAAAGTGGACGGCTTATTTTTTCGTCTCGCTCTCTCTGCCATACAGACCGCTTTTGACGATTGGATTTTAATATAATAGTTATTGCCGACGTTTTTATCACATTTATTGATTCTTCTCTTCTGTCAGTTCTTCATCATGCTTTAATTATAATTACACTTGACGCTGTACAAACATCACCGTTACGTAACGAAGAATACCTTCTGTATCTTCAACTATCGAAAAGTTGCATCTTCCAAGCCATTATCACTTGCTTTCGTTCCCCCTCATCAATACAGTTCATCCATTTTCATTACGGTTATTTACCGGCTGCGATTACCACCGATAACACATCACCCTCGATGCTCCCTACTCATTATTTTCATCATGGCTTACATGTAAACACGACTACTTAATTATCAACGTTCACTGTATCTCATCTCTTTCCCATTTTCCTTTACATTAGCGCTGTTCACTCCTCGTCATTTATTGTAATCCCCGCAAAGCTTTGTTAGTATCTCTCCCATTTTCAAAACTTTTATCAGATGTTACCATGAAATCATTGAATACAAGGTTACTGTTCACCTTTAATTGTTTTATATGACATAAACGCCTAATTATTATTAAATCAATGATTATCACGTTACTTTTCATTTTACTTTCATCCTTAATTCTATTATCAACATTTGACATTTTATCATCCCTGGGTCTAATGTGTGTTTTCACCTTGAATTCTTTCATCTGTTAACATCATCTTATCTTAGCTGAATTAACGGGTTATTTTTACCTCAGTTCTTGTTATATAAGATTAACACATCATGATCGTTTAATCAATAGTTTACTTCTTCAGTTCTTCATCAAGTAACATTAATGCATCTTTATCACTTTCTCAATGGTCTATTTTCACTTCCATATTTCAATATGCTATTCGCACATCATTCTCATCGAAGCAGTTCTTTATTTTCACCTCCAATCACTTTATCATTATTAGGTGAAATTTCAAATTCCACCTTGAATTATTGCAAATAATGACAAGCTCTACATTATCGTCGGAACAGTGGTTAATTTTCACATTCGATCCTTTTGCCCAAAACTGGCATTATATTTTTGTTTTATCAACGTCAATTTTCACCTATTCTTTCATTTAATAACAAGACACCAACATCACTGGATCCAACTGTTAACATTCACTTTAAATTTACTATTAAAAAGTCATTATCACTCAACAATGGTTAATTTATAACTTGAATTTTCCCCTCATACTACCACATCGTAACTATTAGATATATGGTCAACTTCCACCTTGGAATCTTTCATCTAATACTAAAACATCATCTTTGTTGACTAAATAAGAAATTTTCTTCAACAACTCGTTTGCTGGTAAAGGTTAATGTTTATGATCAGATCTAAAATAAATGATTGTTTTCAGTGCGTAATCTGAACATTAAAAGAGACTATCAAGAATTATTTCCATTTCTCTGGGAAATCATTACTTCGATACCACTATACAATAACATACGGAAGAAGTTTGAGATCATCATCACAACTGCTATTTACCAATCATTGTAGTATTGTAGTCACTATAATAAATGCTTATCCTCCATTTATTAATTTTGTTCCATATTTTCTTAACAACCACTCACACCATCACATCTGTTCCATTATCAGTGTTGTTTTAAAGACAACAACAGTGCTTTTTTCTGTCATTGATAATACCATCACATTCACCAACAAAATGCCCCCCAACCCCACAACAACCCATCATCATCACCATTCTACTGGGTCACATTTATCCACTCTAATCGTCTTGTTTTATCCCTGGACGGCCACGTTTCTATGGCTAGTGGGAACTTACACTTCCTGAAAGGTCGTTCTCAGGGATCTTTCTTTTCACCCGTGAGAGGGAGTGAAGGGCACTTGTCTCTCTTCCCACTTCCTCTTCGCTCCACACTTTTGCTCACTTCTTGAAAGGAGAGATGCTGAGCAGATAACAAAGAAGTATTTACTTTGATATGAAGAACGGAACAGTACACAATGGAAGGCCTCCCAAAAACCTCCTTGTAAACAAAAAATGGTGCTTTGGAGGGCCACTCGCGACAAGAGATACGCTCTCCATTCCGGTTGAGAGGTGATGAGCAAAATATTTAAAGAGGTTGGTGTACGAACTACGTGTAAAGAAAAATGAAGAAACAGTTGAAATAGTTGGTATATAAACTACGCGCAAAAGGGAAAATAAAGGGGAGATTTTAAAAAATGAAGTATACGAAATATATTTACGGGACAAAATAAAGAAATATAAGCTTTTGACAATGACAGGCAAATAAACTACTCGTATGGAGGAAGGGATAAACATTCTCTCCTTCCAGCACAATGGAACACCAACTTCATATCGCGTTTAGTTATTTCTGTCCATTAAACTGGCATTTGAGGCCCAGGACTCGCCAGGCAGACAGCGCCTTTTGTTCGTCTGTTTGTTTATAATTAAAAAACAAAAAACGATGGGAACCAGTGTAAGTCATGTCTCTTCTCGGACTTCGTGCTTGGGCGCCAACGCCAGACTGTTAATCCACAATAATGGAGGGCGCGACAGCATTTCTTTGTCTGTTACTTTTATTCTATTTTTTTCAACGTGTATCTCCACAAAGGCAGAGAATAAGCATGATATAATCACCACCATTTAAGACGACGAGGAAAAGAAAGGAGTTGGAGGGCACCTGTGGAGATATCTTTTCTTTGCCTTTTTCTCCACTTACGTAAGAGCCCGCCTTAATTAGTACCGGCAAATAGGCTAAATTTAAGAAGTTAGCTTATTATAAAGATAAGGCGGAGGAGAGAGAGAGAGAGAGAGAGAGAGAGAGAGAGAGAGAGAGAGAGAGAAAGAGAGAGAGAGCTAGCTATGGGTATTGTGTGTGAGTGGGTTTCGTATTGTGTGTGCGTGTATGAGAGAGAGAGAGAGAGAGAGAGAGAGAGAGAGAGAGAGAGTTACTCTTAACAGCCAAATGTTACTAAGGCTGAGTTCTCTTTCGAAGATGAAGAAGATCGAATAATCAACACTTCAACATGATTTACAACAGCCCTCAAATACACAATGATGCTAACCTTTTTGTCACTAATGAATTTACGATGAGGGGCCTATTGATAAGGTGATGCTAGAATGTTCTCCTTTGATTACAACAGCAGTCAAATTTTCTCGCTAGCCTCTCTTCACTTGGAGGAGAGCCTGGTACAACGAAGTCTATGGTAGCTAGTAAGAAACTGAAGTGATGCTAACGACCTTAAATTACGTATCAATCCAGAGGCTTTTATAGCTGTAATGTAGCATACCCAAAGTAAAGGAACTCACAGGAAAATCTGATGGTAAGAGTACGAACATGTCCTAGGAACATACATAGCATATTTTAGAAATCAATTCTTCACAGTTGATACGAATCGTACCAACTGCCGTAACGGACAAAGATAGCAAGAATACAGAAAGATTATCCAATTAAATTTGACTTGCATAATCTTTCAAAACGTCACGCACTTTGCTTTCATGAGATTCCTCAAGATTCCTCCGTTATGCAGTGAGATGTATCCAAAGAATAAAAACTAAAGATGCAAAAACATGCTTCTGTGAACTCATGGAAGAAGATCGAGATTTCCACTTCTGACTTATGAATCTTGATTAACCATTAAAGGTAGGATTTACTAATGGCAGGCCATTTACAGGCTTTCAAACTTTCTGATCCAATGTTACCTCTATGATATGAAGTCTCAGGAATCGATGCCAATTCGAGGCATAAACTTCACATTAAAAACTTCCAAACTTAAGGCCCTGACTGTCAAACTTTCAATAGAGATCGGAAATTTCATATCCGGAACGCTAATCTGTTACCTGTCTCAGATCTCATTTCTATGCATATCTGCCCTTTTAGAGAGAGAGAGAGAGAGAGAGAGAGAGAGAGAGAGAGAGAGAGAGAGAGAGAGAGAGAGAGAGAGAGAGAGAGAGTAATAAGACAAATAAATATTCATTAGAACTGAATTCTCTTACGCAATGTATCTGATTCGACAAATGTCTTCTTAAACAGAATCTTGACGTAACAAAAACCCACGACAATTATGACGTCAGAGCAATTACGGCGTTACTATAACAATGAAAAAAATTTGGAAAATATTTATTAGGATTATATAAAGATTAATATTGTCACCCTCCCGTCTCGGTGGCAATCAAATCTTCAAAGGCCTAGGGTCACGCGAATGTAAAGCCACGCATAACCTACCTGCCAGCTAAAACGCGAGTCGAGACATGAAAGTCTAAATATAACTCGAGACTGCCGTAGCTGTTGTGATATCCTCAATACTCTCCCAACGCACACACACGTAGCTACACATTCCTACGGAAACGGATTTGTTACGGTTTCATATGGGTGGCTCTTGTTTATTTTATTGTTATTCGTACAAGTACTCTTTATAAATTATTTATCATACATTAAGGCTCTTGTTTATTTTATTGTTATTCGTACAAGTACTCTTTATAAATTATTTATCATATATTAAAGACAACTGCGTTGTCTCTGATTTAACGCAGAAAAAATCGAACTGTAGTGGCCGTCATGAGTTGAAATCTGTTTTGTCACAGCATTGCTGATTTCGTTGTAACGCAATTTGGGAATTTTGGTATATATTCGCCTCCTTTCGGAAGGCAGGAATCACTTGAAAAAAATAGCTTCAGAACTGGAAGTAAGTATTAAGTATAAAAAGACAAGGAATAAAACTTCGGCTGAATGAAACAAGAACATTGAATTTTCTACGATAGCGAATCAATAATGATTTCGATTTGGCAAGTGTTACTACGAATAAGAGCAAAAATCCTGCATATTTATGTGTTGGAAATTCAACTTAATATGATCACTAATGGCGATAATCTATGTAACTTTCATTATCCAAATACTTCAATCACTAGAGCTAACACTCATCAAATGATGTAACTAGATTTAATATGCAGTCAGTTCAGTAATTCAGTACTGGTAGTAGACGTTACTAATATATATATTGGACACAAACTGAATGTAAGTTGACAGAAAGGAACTTTGGTTTAGGTCTTATTGGCCAAGGGATTAAATGTTACTTTCAGCATAGCGAAAAATTTAATATCATGACATCTACATCTGTGTTGTTAAAATTTTACGGTATATTCATCAAACAAAAAATAATACCCCACTACACTAACAAAACACAATTACTACTTTTCATTGGTTAAAAACCGAACAAATTGAAATCCTCAGAGGGTAATCTCACGACTGAAACTGGTATTTTAATCAATTTACCCTGGTATTAGATGACATTCAGCTGTCCATACAAAAGCAAGAATCCCTAAATGTCATACATGAAACATATAAACACAGCCTATTTTATAACACTTACCCACCAAATTAAAATTTTCTGACTTCCCAACCGAACCAAAACAAACTGATGTTTTCGGTTAAGTTTCTGTCCTCCACTGCAATGAATCAATACGAGGAGGCAAAAGCAACGAGTCTTGGTGCAAGCATTTTCCTAACATCGCTGGCAAATAAGAATTCAATTTCCCACGGATGAACCAAATACTGTCAGTCCATTAAATCTGTATCTTTTGACAACAGGAAGGTTAAGATCTTTTAAGAAGTTTTCAGAGTTTATAATTTAGCTCTTTGATTCCAATCCTAGTTGTGTTATAGGAAACATTCTACTTGAAGTAAATGTCTAATATTTCATCCGACATAGTATTTGGATGAGTAAAAAAAAACAAAGCTTTTGATTAGCCGTCTGCATTTTCATGTGGATAATGACGTCACTATAGTTCAAATATAATGATAACCCTCATGTTTTACAGAGGGGAGAAAGCAAATGATTTAAATTACTGCTCTTAAAAAAAAAAAAAAAAGGGGATTCAGTGGTCGACACACTTCCTCCTGATATTTGGATGAGATGTAAAGCTATTGATTAGCCGTCTGAGTTTTCATGAGGATAATAACGTCTCTGGTGTTCAAATCTAATGATAATCCTGATGTTCTACAGATGAGAGAAAGTATGTTATTTTACATTACAGCGCTTTTTTTTCTAAGATTCCAGTGCTAGACACACTGTCTCAATCATTCCTGCCTCACTTCGCCAGCATGATCTGACCAATCGAGATGAGCTTGGGTGCTGCTAGTGGGTAGTCCAGAGTAATACCTATATTTATAAGTCGTTGCATATTCGTAAACAATTTCCTCTGAAAAATAACGCCAGATTTGAAGAAACACTAAACCAAAGAACATGTCTATACAATACTGAATCCATGACAAAAATCCAATTAGGCGCTGGGGGATATGCAACTCATTTTGCGCTTAATGATTCTCGTCGGTGGGAGTTACTCTTTGAAAAATCCTTCCATTTCAAATAGAAATCCATAAACATCGTGGAAAGTAAATAACGACCCAAACATTCGCCTTAAAATAGAGCAAGATAACTATGCATTTTAAACACTGCTAATATTCCTCACGATCCTGCCCGACAATGTTGTAGATGATAAGCATGGACGAAATGAACCATGTCTTTTAATTAAGGAATGCTCTCAAAATTAATTTAACTGGGATTTACTTATGGCATGCGCCTCTATATCCATTGCTCATAGTAGCTGAATAGTCTCTGTAGTAATATTATATCAATGGCATGAAGTACTCAGAAAAGTCCGGGAGAAGAAAATGAAACAGACCTTTCTGGGTGTGGATCAAAAAGAAAAATTACGTGGCCTTGATTTATTATATCACACTAGACCATCAACACGAACTTAGCCCGTCTACAAAATACGGTAAAGAAAGCTCCTCAGTGAGAAATAAAATCCATTAATGCGAAACAATGACATTGTACTTTGCAGAAGGTAGACTTTACGCCAAAGGCCTAGCGCCGGGACCTATGAGGTCATTCAGCGCTGAAAGGGAAATTGAGAGTAGAAAGGTTTGAAAGGTGCAACAGGAGGAAAACCTCGCCTTTATAGTATGAAGCAGTTGTTAGGAGAGGGTGGATAGCAACACAGAAGAAAGAGAATATGGATGGAAGTACAGTAAAAGGCATGAAAGGGGTTGCAGCTAGGGGCCGAAGGGACGATGCAAAGAACCTTAAGTAATATATACAAAATTATTTGTTAACAAACACCGAGAATCAGAAATAAAAGAAATAAGAGACGTTTAACGAAACAGACCATTCTTGACAATCAAGAAAAAACCTTCTGTGCCTGGAAGACGAAAACAGTATACTAGCATATACTGTATATATATTATTCAATCACAAACATTAAGCCAGTCAGCTGTCGCGGTATGATGGAGGTGAGTTAACATCGATTCTCAGTACAGAAGTCTGAATTCGACAGGCGCATTTACAGAAGAGTCGATATGAATTTATACCTCTCTTAATGATTCAGTGTTCAAAAGTCACTATAAATCGTTGTCTCTATACAGGCAACGGGTTGAATCCCACTGGTGACGAAGTACTTACCGATTATAATCCCCTTAAGTGAAATTTATTCCCGATGATTAGTGAACTGGTTACTAAACGATATTTGTGGCTTAATATTTATGAATATAAACAAAATTAGCGGTGTATTGACACAAAACAAGTAAAAAATGCGTCGAAAAAACTTCAGCGCAATCGACTTTTCTGTACTTAGCATAATCAAGGCCACCGAAAATAGATCTATCTTTCGGTGGTTTTGGTATAATGCTGCAAGAGTTGCGACCCATGAAACTAACCACGGGCCGGTGGTGGCCTGTCCTATATCGTTTCCAGATGCACGATCATGGCTAAATTTAACCTTAAATAAAATAAAATCTACTGAGGCTAGAGGGCTGCAATTTGGTATGTTTGATAACTGGAGGGTGGATGTTCAACATACCAATTTGCAGCTCTCTAGCCTTCGTAGTTTTTAAGATCTGAGGGCGGACAGAAAAAGTGCGGGCGGACAGACAAAGCCGGCACAATAGCTTTCTTTTAACAGAAAACTAAAATCGTGTGTGTGTGTGTGTGTGTGTGCGTGTGTAGGATAGGATGATCAATGTTTTTAACAATATTACATATTAGTTAATATGTAATCAGATGACCAATTAGCGCAATGAGAGAGAGAGAGAGAGAGAGAGAGAGAGAGAGAGAGAGAGAGAGAGAGAGAGAGAGAGAGAGAGAGGCAGGCCATTACTACAATTTTACGATGATATTGCTGCAAAATGTATTTGCCTCCCTTTTGAATTACATTGCCAAATACATTTTCTCATTCGTTCGGGGGATCCAACGGGATAAGATGAAGCAATGGTGCGAATGGTTGCTGGTAAAGAGAGAGTGTGAGCGTGCACTTGAAATAAAACGATATATCCACAATCTCCCACTTGCGAAAATCAGGTTTCAGGCTCTGGTTTTGCAAGTTCTGTATAATTCGGGAAATTCATACACAACTCTTCACGCGAGAAAGGTAACAATATTGATAATAGTGGAATTTTGGAATGACATATAGTAGGAGATAATATACTGTGCAAAAAGCGTTGAGAGAGAGAGAGAGAGAGAGAGAGAGAGAGAGAGAGAGAGAGAGAGAGAGAGAGAGAGAGAGAGAGAGAACAAAACTAGTCCAACGACTGTACCTGGTATCTAATATATGTGGGTGAATTGATTAAACTCTGCGGTCACATACACCCACATTTCACTTTCTCTTTGACCGAAACTATTTTTTCACAATGAAAGAAAGAAAGAAAGAAAGAAAAACACTGATCATCAGCCTTCATGTCAAAATCCGCTTACATTCAACAGCACAATTACTGGAATGTACTGAATTATTATCCTTAATCGTAAAAATCAAGAACACCGAAAAATATAGACAGTTTCACTGTAAAAAAAAAACATTTTTAAAAATAAAACACGCTATAATTTTTATAGGATGAATACTTTCCATATAATATTCAGCTACCGAATGGTGCTCATTAAGACCTCTTAAAGTTACTATCTTCTAATGAAAATATGGGAGAATTAAAAAAAAGACGGCTCCTCATTACTCGCCCCCCCCAAAAAAAAAAATACAATGAAAATTGAGGCTGTTCATTTTTTTATTTCCAATTTCTAACAAGAAAAGTGGAGCAAAGTTTATCTATTTTCAGCCATTTTGATTTACCGGTCTAACATCAGCTGTATGATATCAGGATCAGGAACTGTGCCAACAGAACCACAAACTTTGCTTTCGAAAGTTCTGAACTCTAATATTTCAGGTGTCAGACTTTCAATACTCGTAGCGGCTGAAAACTTTCATAGGATATCGTTTCCGCTGAAATGAGACATCTATTCGTTGGACCTAATGGCAAATCTCTTACCTGTCTGAAATATTTCTTGTATGCGTATCTTCTTTTAATTTGTTAACGAAAAAGAATAATCTGGGCGTATAAGAGATTACGTGTCTGGTCTCCATGGAAATATACTCGTATGCAATATAAAATACAAAAGAAGAGAGAGAAAGAGCCCTCACGACCATTATTATTATTATTATTATTATTATTATTATTATTATTATTATTATTATTATTATTATTATTATTATTATTATTCAGCCACAACGTCCCTTAACTTGTCGATTTCTAAAAGTTTCTGGATACACCCACTTGAAAACATCGATTCTGAAAAGGAGATCTATGAGGAAATTCTTACCTTTCCAGGTAAGCTTCAAACCCACGCAAGTTTGGTTAGAGTGGGGTTGCGCAACCCACAATACCAAACAAGAAATACTGTGCGCTACATCTTCACTCCGAGTTACTTGTGTGAGATTAATCACAATTATAAAGTTAAGAGTTTCTTCATACTCGTATAATTCCTGCAATACTTGTATAGGTAAACGCATGCATATATGAGTGTACATTACCGTACAAAAATGGTCGTAAAATCCCAGTCTTGATTTGGAATGGCCCATATAATACAATACAAAGTAATTCTTTAGAAAACTCCATGGAGCCGTGTTCAGTACCAGACCCTAGAGAATGAAAGTAAAAACAAAAAAAAAGAAGATCGTCAAATTCTCATATTATCTCACCTGTACCGCATTATATACACCCTTGTCTCGTACGAAACGAAGAGAAATGATAACGAAAAGGATGAAGGTGAATTAACCAAAAATATCTAGCTCAGCAAGAAAAGCTCGGTCTGTGGGTAGCTCCCGGATACAGCACACCAGTCCACCCACCTGAAATTAGTACTATCAACGTCAGCTGGAAAAGGTCACGGGGTTAGCAACCTTATCCCCAGACTTGCTGGGAAACCAGAAGGTTGTCACTTTCTGGATTTATCCATTGCAGAGAGGAAAAAGGCGCATGCTAGAATAAAACTAGTTTATAAAATGTCAAAGAAAATCAATGTAATGATTCACGGCGCTCAAGTAGTACTATAACCTAATGTCAACCTTATGAACATATACATTTATTCCCTGAAGTACGGAGAGAGAGAGAGAGAGAGAGAGAGAGAGAGAGAGAGAGAGAGAGAGAGAGAGAGAGAGAGAGAGAGTTTTCTTTTAGAATCTCTGAGCTCCTCTTCATAACAGAAAAAATCGTATTAAATAAAAACAAACTGCAAAACAATTAAAAATGAAATCACAAACATTTGCATATCTCGCTCTTGACCATACAAAGCCGAATACAATAATATCACGATCATCGAAGGGATTAACTCGAATCAATCCGGCTTTACAGCAACACTGAAGTGAGCGGCTTCAATTAATTTTTCACTCTCGTGACCGAAATCTTCTATAAAGGACCCATTAATGAAGTATATGGAAGCTGATCCTCGAAAGCTCTTTATGAACATATCGGGAATGAGGTATCAGCGTTTCGATAAGTCAATACTACGCTTAAAAGATTATTTCTTTCCACACAAACAGATAAATGTAAACAAAAACAGTCTCACTGAGAGAGAGAGAGAGAGAGAGAGAGAGAGAGAGAGAGAGAGAGAGAGAGAGAGAGAGAGAGAGAGAGAGAGAGAGAGAGAGAGAGAGAGGTGGCTTATTAACACTGCCAAAATGTTAACAGTACTAAAATGATTCTAAAACACACACAAGAGCTGTTTATACAAGAAAAAGAGCACTTTTTCTTTAATAATCGATTTTCTACCAAGAGATAAAAAATTAAAATCACTGACAATAAGACGTCCAACGTTCGCGAGGGAGCCTCTGTGAATCAGAACTGGCTGAAGTCAGTCAATAGCGTTTACACAAGAGATGTTACCTCGTTTAAAGGGCGTCTCTTCCTACACACTTTAGAAGATTAAAGATACTCGTAGAACATAAAATACATTCCAGTGTGTGTGTGTGTGTGTGTGTGTTAGATGATGTAGTTATGGTTGACTCAATATAATACGAATCTGTGATGTGCTGTACATAATTAGAAGTAGGAATACTCAAGGTTTATCATGATGTCATATCAACTACGACGTATTTTTAGGTTTTATTATAAACACGCCCTTAATAAATGAAAACGCAGAAAAATATACCACGTGGGTACTCGTTTTTTCATCATTCATTCACTCAGCATAATGAAACTACGTATATCGTTACTGGCATTGAGTTAGCTTGAATAATAGTTAAAATCGTATCCATAATATAAACACTGCTGGCAGTGTATTTCTTTCAATCCATTAATTGGGAAAGGATAAATCATTATGCTGTGAGCATAGACTAACAAGCAAATAACCTTGTTCATGTTGCGATATCCGTTACTACTTACTGCTTATGAAAATTAGTTCCAATTACTAAAAAATGATATATAACAACGAATATAAAAAAAAAATCAAGTGCTCGGTCGTAATTAAAAATTTGATAAAATTTATCGCACTTCATCTTAACAGTACACAAAAAAAAGGTAACAGTCCCAGGTTGGGGGCAGGAACAAGTTTCATTTTCCAGCAGTACAAAAATTTAATCTGCATGTGATCAATACAAAAACGTGTGGCCAAAAGATACAGAAATATGCCAAACATTTTCAAGTCAAAATTTGCTATACTTATATAAACGATATTTCAAAAATCCATAAAGGTGATATTCGACTTAAGTGTATATATATATATATATATATATATATATATATATATATATATATATATATATATATATATATATATATATATATATATATATATATATATATATATATATATATATATATAAATTAAGAGTTAAACATAAACCCACACGTGTCCAGGAAACAATGAATGAAGACAAAACTTTCCATTTCATACTGGGGAATATGAGTAACCTATTATAACTTGAGATACACTAATGGCGGAGGTCTTGCGAAGCTCGCCCAGGCCTTTTAAGAATTTCAAGTCACTTTAAGAGACCTGATCCAATATTAGCTGTTTGATATGGATTATCCAAGGATGTGATTCCTCCCGCCAAACTTCCACTAGAAGACTTGCTAGCTACAAGACTGTAATTTACAACAAAGATGAGAAATTCATTTGATGTGTCAACATGATATATTTTCTTAAAGAAGATCAACTAGAATTTCAACAGAAAACTAAACGACTGGTAAGGAGAAAACTATTTCATAAATTTTCACATTCCCTCCCTCACAGAGAGAGAGAGAGAGAGAGAGAGAGAGAGAGAGAGAGAGAGAGAGAGAGAGAGAGAGAGAGAGAGAGATAAAAGCGAAAAAATTTAAAACTCCTGCTAATAAACTATTGTGTTTACGGAAAGGCAATTATTTTTTTTCTGTACATCTGTTTTTTATTGCTTTTGATAGACGAAATTAAAATGGTAATTGAAACTACGAATCCTTAAGGCCTTTCTAAATTAGAAAAAAACAAAGTATTGCAAACGAAGATTTACTCCCTTTTGTCCACCAAAATTTTCCAAGGCTCTTACAGAACAAAAAAACGCGATCCTTTTGAGATTAATGAGTTCGCCGGCGGATAATACTTTCAAGTCTAATGCCCCAAAATTATAACAAATCTTTAGCTGCTAGTTGAAACCACTGATACGATATTAAAGTTTATACATTTATATATTGAGCAATGCTATTTTTTTCGTTAATGCAGAATCCAGTCAGACCATTATGTCACACTATAAAAATATTCAAATCTACTGATATCTAGGTAAGCAAAGTCAACAATGTAAACAAACCTTATATCTCGTGTGTTTAAATGATAAAAATCGAGATCAACAATCATCTGCTACTGCACATCAATCCAGAGAGAGAGAGAGAGAGAGAGAGAGAGAGAGAGAGAGAGAGAGAGAGAGAGTCTAATAAACAATTCCACTATAGTGAAGTAAAGATGATACGCATTTCGAACGATTACTGGTCACTGATACATGGTCATTTTTTCACATCTTACTGTAATCGACTGCAACCCACAACAGTCGACTAACAGTCAAATGAAAAATTTACGGATAGGGTTAACAGAAACATGCAAGACTCTACACAGATATATGCTCATGCTGACTCAGTTGTGAGTCAAGCGTGTTACCCACTGCACCAGAAAGTCAGAGAGAGAGAGAGAGAGAGAGAGAGAGAGAGAGAGAGAGATTTTTCTGCATACCTTGGTAGTGGAGATGTCACATTTGTGGGTCCCGCTGAATATGTGATGCTGTACAAGGTCCTCTGCGTCGTCGCACTGATTTAGGTCAACCAGAGTCAGGGGAAAGTTGATCAGTACGACGCCCCTGCGAAGAGATGAAAAAGAAAAGAAAAATGAGCACCGATCTTATTACTTAAATAAATAACTACTATGTATAGTAATGAGAGAGGCTAAGCTGAAAGAAAAGGATGAGGTTATTCATAAAAATACGGTTACAATGCTTAATATAACCACTGGTCGGTATAAAAGATATTGTCCTTGAAGTTAAAGAGATCGTTATCAGCATCTGTAAATATGGTAGCTGTGGATGAAGGTATCTCTTACAATTTTTAATAATGTAATAGAAATAAGAATAACGATTACCGCATATGAATATATAAAAATATGAAATGAAAAAAAATATTCATACTTGAAAATCGAAAATCTTATATTTGAATACTGAAAAACTTGGAACTGAAAAAATACAGTGTCTGAATACGGAAACTGTTTACATCCTCGTCATTAGAACTTTTTCTCCAAGTTCTTATGAAAGTAAAACTTTTTCAAATTCAACGTCAAAAGTTTACTGCAAAACCCTATGCTTTGCAGATGATCAGATAAAAATGCTTCGCACCTGCCGTCCAAAATCTAACAAAGGAAGTGTTACTTAAAGGCTTCGAAATATAGTTACCGATACACATAAAATCGCTGGAGATTTACTTAAGAGAGTAAACCTGAACCTTTCAGAACCAAATTGTGATGGTGAAAAAAATACAGCATTAAATGAACAAGCAAATACAGAAAGAAATGTAAAAAAAAAAAAAAAAAAGTCCGTGAGAAGGAGATCAGAGTAGCGGCTGTTCTTGAATTCTAAACAAGGCCATTACCCTCAAGACTTCAAAGGGAACTTGGACCCTGAACTGAGATGATGCTATTGAAGCCACAAAAGGAACAATGAGAAAATTATGGGATGGTAAGGCTATTATTTGTATTTACTGAAACCATAATTTGTAAATTTCGCAATATAATGAGGATAAAGTACAATGTGCAAACGCAAGTACACATATACTTATACACACACACACACACATATATATATATAATGTGTGTGCGTGTGTATACATACATACATACATACAGTGGACTGTCGAAGCCCCCGCACGTTGGCACTTGAAGGAAATGAAAAGACTGCCATAAAGAAATGTACACACACACACACACACACATATAATTATGTATGTATGTATATAATGTCATTTGATAGTATTGTTACCAATACACATGTGCCTTTTTTATACTCACAAAGATTTCCCCCTAATATCACATTCACTATAACGTGGGAATAACGCAAAGGACATAGATTCGAATCCTGATCGGGGCAGATGCATTATTTCAGAGGTAAAATAAATCTGATATTAAAAGCCAAGTTTATGGTTATATATATCTATCTATCTATCTATCTATCTATCTATCTATCTATCTATCTATATATATATATATATATATATATATATATATATATATATATATATATATATATATATATAGAATGTGTTTTGTGCACTGTACATAATATTTCATGGGTTTTTCTGTAAGGTAAATATCTATATAAAACCTAACATGTTTTTAACAATTTTCTGCCGTTTCATATGTCACTCAATTATTTCAGTTCGGCCGAGTAAATATATAATAAATTATATTTCATGAAAGAAAATTTTTTATAATTACTCCAGACCCAGTAAAAGAGCTGGACTGAGTTTCCAGTCCATGTCCTCTTGTTAAAAACAATGAAAAAGGGTTACACATAATTGTACCAGACCTTAGGAGTTACAGCAATGGTTAGCAATGAAACAAGAACAGCCAACCGGCAAAATACACCGACTGAACCTGTCCCCTTAACGCAAATACAATAGTTGAGAAAAAATCATGAATGGAGGAGATCGGTTAAAGAATGCAGTCGCCAAGAAAAGTTGGAGAAATGGAAGGAAGAAATTACTGTGTTTAATTAGCGGATGTCTTTCACCCCTGAACGGAGTATAAGATGGGAATAATTGCAACGGAAAAATTTAATGGAATGCAGCGGGAGGACGAGGGCGCGGACCACAACGAAGTCCGGCGAAATAGGAGGAGAAAGGGAAAGAAAAAGTGACAGCCGATAAGAGTATTTGATAAGAAAATAAAGGAGAGGAGAAAAAAAAAGGACGGGGACAAAGAAAACACGGGACCTTATGCTCTTTTCATTGGAAGGCGAGAAAAACCTTCCTTTTGCAGAAGTGAATTATTTTATGCGTTTTGAGAAACCCTGCTTCTGCTAAGGGCTATTCGCGAATGCACTTAACCCCCGTATTTTCTTCACGCTTGTCACTCTTGAATTCAAGGAGGAAGAGGCGAAAAAAAGGAGGAGAATTATCCTGACGACGAGGCAAAGTCTTTTTCTCTCCCGCTGAATAATAGGAGAGCGCACACAGGGAAGGCTAGACACCAGACCGGAAAATATTATTGCTAAGAAAACATTAAACTCACAAAACAAAGGAACGCAATGCGAAATGCTACATCTTTAGATAAATGATGTAGAGCTCAATTATGAAAGTGGGAGAAAATCTATGAATAATCAAATAATGAGCATAGTGAATCGGTAAAGAATTTACTATATGAATAACAAAATACCGATATAAATGAACAGATAAATAAAAAAGGAAAAAAGCGTATATCAATTACAAATATACATATAATGCAATTCTCTCCAAAAGAGTCGCGGTAGAACATTTATAACGGCGCCCTTAGAATAAAGAACTTACTGAAAGATTATCTGAATGCCAAGCAATCCCTTTCCCATAAATGTGTAAGTCTTGGACCGAGGGCGGTCCATCTAAACGAAGGTCCATTCTTAGATATGGGAGACAGGAAAGTAAAGAAATGGAACCCGCCGCGTCCCGGGCTCCCATGATGGATGGGGGTCCACGGCTGGAAGTTGGCCAAGTTGGTAATATGAGGAGAAAACAAGCTGACGGCACATGCACACACGCACGCACACAAACACACAGACAGAGAGAGAGAGAGAGAGAGAGAGAGAGAGAGAGAGAGAGAGAGAGAGAGAGAGAGAGAGAGAGAGAGATAAATGTAAAAATGAACATAAAATTTGTTGTATTCTTAGCTCCAATCTGTCTCTACAAATCATGCTGTCACGTAATTTTTAGTTTGGCGTTTCAGATTTCGAGTCCTCAATAAGAAGAAGCACTTTCAAAAATGAAGAGACTAAAGGAAGTGGGATCCTAAAAACGGCGAACTCCCTTGCCTGTTTTTAAGACTACTGCAAAAGAATATATGCAAACATTCAAGTCCACGAAGGAAAAAGAAACATAGCGAAACACGAGTAGTAAAAACACCTTGAGTTTTTCCAATATTGTGCCTGATATACATTTATTATGACAAATAATGTCTCATTATTTGATATATCAAAAGAAAAATAAATGTGAGTAATTTAGGAATGTATATAAAATGATGATGTTGATAGTACAGATTAAAAAAATATATAATAAAAAGAAGTGAGTACAATTTAAATATAAGATATGTCCTGGTTTCAAAGCTAACATTTTACAAAGTATTTACGTACACATATAAAGGCAGAGAGTCTCTTTGCTTAAAAACACGAAAAGGTAATACACAGCCGAATTCAGATTATCTCCTGTACAATTTGAACACTGAAAGATGTATGCAAATTCTTTCACAGATATATCATCATTAGCTTTAATATTATCTGTATCACTATAACGGTAGAATTAGCAGTAGTATTTAGACAAAGCAGAAGAAAATGTGGTATTAAGACTGATAGCTGCTGTTATATTAGGGACGTAAGGTGTCATTCAAAAAATTCTAATATCAAAGAGTTTAGTCCAGAGCACACTTTAAAATTATAAATAATTAATAAAAATAAATGACAAAGTTAACATCCAGATGCCCCAAACCCAACACGAAGAAAGAAAAACACCGGTGAAAGAGGAAAGTACCTGAATAAATATATTTTCTGAAGAAGTATATCGAAGGAAATACAGAGCCCTAAGTTTGTTTATGAGCTAGAATACTTTAATTATTCCTGCCTCAAACCTGTAATTGCTCTAATTAGTCTTTATGAACCCATTACTCTACGTACGCAAAATCCACACCTGATATATATAGCCTATGAAGCTTTATTAAATAATGATTTAAAGATTATAAGAATATTTCTTCATAAATGAGAAATATATTTCACTAGATTTTTAAGATGTGATTATTTCTGCTTGTATTTACATCAATAAAACACTGGAGAAACTATGAACAGTGGCCAACAAAAATAACATGTCCTTCTGAAAAATAATCTGATAATGTTATTATATAAAATAAAATGTGAGAATTCAGTATAGGAGGACTCTACAAAAGGATTCCTGCTGTGTCAGGAAAAAGTTCGCAGAATAATTGTCGTTACCTTCAGATTTACTAAAACACCAGAAAATCCGAGAATGGATTCTTGGAAAATGTGATTTACTTAGAACGTGAAACTTTTAATGGGATAAGAATGTAACTAACCTTAGAGAGAGAGAGAGAGAGAGAGAGAGAGAGAGAGAGAGAGAGAGAGAGAGAGAGAGAGAGAGAGAGAGAGAGAGAGATAAATGTAAAAATGAACATAAAATTCTGTTGTATTCTTAGCCTCCAATCTGTCTCTACAAATCATGCTGTCACGTAATTTTAGTTTGCGTTTCAGATTTCGAGTCCTCAATAAGAAGAAGCAATTTCGTAAAAATGAAGAGACTAAAGGAAGTGTGGGTCCTAAAAACGGCGAACTCCCTTTGCCTGTTTTTAAGACTACTGCAAAAGAATATATGCAAACATTCAAGTCCACGAAGGAAAAAGAAACATAGCGAAACACGAGTAGTAAACACCTTGGAGTTTTTCCAATATTGTGCCCGATATACATTTTATTATGACAAATAATTAATGTCTCATTATTTGATATATCAAAAAGAAAAATAAATGTGAGTAATTTAGGGAATGTATATAAAATGATGATGTTGATAGTACAGATTAAAAAAATATATAATAATAAAAAGAAGTGAGTACAATTTAAATATAAGATATGTCCTGGGTTTCAAAGCTAACATTTTACAAAGTATTTACGTACACATATAAAGGCAGAGAGTCTCTTTGCTTAAAAAAACACGAAAAAGGTAATACACAGCCGAATTCAGGATTATCTCCGTACAATTTTGAACACTGAAAGATGTATGCAAATTCTTTCACAGATATATCATCATTAGCTTTAATATTATCTGTATCACTATAACGGTAGAATTAGCAGTAGCAGTATTTGCAGACAAAGCAGAAGAAAATGTGGTATTAAGACTGATAGCTGCTGTTATATTAGGACGTAAGGTAAGCCATTCAAAAAAATTCTGATATCAAGGAGTTTAGTCCCGAGCACAAAAACTTTAAAATTATAAATAATTAATAAAAATAAATGACAAAGTTAACATCCAGATGCCCCAGACCCAACACGAAGAAAGAAAAACACCGGTGAAAGAGGAAAGTACCTGAATAAATATATTTTCTGAAGAAGTATATCGAAGGAAATACAGAGCCTAAAGTTTGTTTATGAGCTAGAATACTTTAATTATTCCTGCCTCAAAACTGTAATTGCTCTAATTAGTCTTTATGAACCCATTACTCTTACGTACGCAAAATCCACCTGATATATAGCCTATGAAGCTTTATTAAATAATGATTTAAGGATTATAAGAATATTTCTTCATAAATGAGAAATATATTTCACTAGATTTTTAAGATGTGATTATTTCTGCTTGTATTTACATCAATAAAACACTGGAGAAACTATAACAGTGGCCAACAAAATAACATGTCCTTCTGAAAATAATCTGATAATGTTATTATATAAAAATAAAATGTGAGAATTCAGTATAGGAGGACTCTACAAAAGGATTCCTGCTGTGTCAGAAAAAGTTCGCAGAATAATTGTCGTTACCTTCAGATTTACTAAAACACCAGAAAATCTGAGAATGGATTCTGGAAAATGATTTACTTAGAATGTGAAACTTTTAATGGGATAAGAATGTAACTAACCTTAGAGAGAGAGAGAGAGAGAGAGAGAGAGAGAGAGAGAGAGAGAGAGAGAGAGAGATTGTGTGCCAGTCTTCGTGGCTTACTTGGAAACGGGAAACTTCGAAGACAACTTCTGAGAAATTGAGACTTTCGGAGAATTTGAAGGCTGGAATCGGAAACCGAGATGACAAATGACCCCAAGTGAGGGAGAAAATGTGCGAGAGAACAGGTCTAAACCTCACGGCATTCAAAAACAAACTGATACAAAATGATTAAAATTGTAGTATAAGAATCAAAGGAATGAATTAATTGGCTTACATAATAAGTTCGGCAACGCTATGGCCGGGTTAATCTGAGTATGCATGTTCCGTGAAATAAATAATACACATGTATTATTTATTTCACAATAAATTGCATACTTGGCACAATATCGGGAAAACTCTAAGGTATTTACTATCCGTGTTTCGTTACCGTTGCTTTTTAGTTTTCTGTAAAAGAAAACTGTTGTGCCGGCTTTGTCTGTCCGTCCGCACTTTATTCTGTCAGCCCTCAGATCTTAAAAACTACTGAGGCTAGAGGGCTGCAAATTGGTATGTTGATCACGCACCCTCCATTCATCAAACATAACAAATTGCAGCCCTCTAGCCTCAGTAGTTTTATTTTATTTAAGGTTAAAGTTAGCGCATAACCGTGCATCTGGCAACGAAATAGATAGGTTACCACACCACCGCCGTGGTTAAAGTTTCATGGGCCGCTGTTCATAGAGCATTATACCGAGACCACCGTAATTAAGATCTATTTTCGGTGCCTTAATAATACGCCCTAGCTGCTGTACACTCGATTACTCCGAAGAAACTTCAGCGCATTTTTTATTTTATTTTTCTTTTTTCCTGCCGTTCGTAGATTGAATGTTCGTATATTTTGCCACGGAGTAATCTTAAAACTACGCACCATTATTCATTCTTTATACATAATGAGTGCACAGTGAAGCAAAAAGGTTTAACAACTGAAACACATATTTCAATATTATTAAGCAGTTAAAATGCAGTCTATTTTAACTGGTGTATACATAAACATTCTGACCAATCAAGTTCAACAAAGAGAGATAATTTCAGATATATACGGAAACCACAACGAAGACCTAATTTTTAATCTTAGTCAGTATCCAACCACAGCTTAATGCGATATCTGGTTAAGAAAAGCTGAACAAACCCATTACTTCAAATATCTGCCCTTCAGCAACGTTTTCGGGAAAACTTATTTGGAGGAAAAAAATTGAAGATTGAATTAAATTTAATTAAAAAAAATAAATCGAAGGCCATAAATGTCAACCGCCACCGCAACACGAACAAGAAAACATAGTGGAAGAATTTCTCTAAAGTCTGACAGGAAATAGCCTGAAAAAATGATGATTGCCACTTTTGAGAGGAAATGGAAAAATGCCAGAGAGATATATAGGCAGTAAACCTCACAATAAGTTTATTATATTTCACCGGAACATATGCTGTTGAAAGGCAGCCGAGAAAAAAATAAGAAGATATAAAAAAGGCAGGATAAATTCGAAGCTAAAGATACGAAAACCCATCGCATCTTCTGTGTAAGAAAGGAAGTAAAATATTATAGAAAGGTAAATTGGTGTCTCTCCTTCTCTGTCTGTCTCTCACACACACAAACATATATATATATATATATATATATATATATATATATATATATACATATACACATATATATATATATGTGTGTGTGTGTGTATGTGTGACTCATGTGAAACGGATGACGTGGTGTTTCTACTTCTTAAGAAATTTGTGCGTCTAGTTAAAAACATAAAATATATAAAGGCTAATGTTAAAAAACA
This sequence comes from Macrobrachium rosenbergii, assembly GCF_040412425.1. Lineage (NCBI taxonomy): Eukaryota > Metazoa > Arthropoda > Malacostraca > Decapoda > Palaemonidae > Macrobrachium > Macrobrachium rosenbergii. The sequence continues at coordinate 62,667,884 of NC_089742.1, read as the reverse complement.
GAGAGACTTAAGAAGAGGTTCCAAAAATCCCAAAATCCAAAACGAAGACAGGAAGGAGAATGAAAAAAACAACGAGGTGAAAACTTTTCTCCTTTGGAAATTTAATTACAAAAATAGCCCACATGGAAAAACTGAGGAACGAGAAATTACACACACACACACATATATACTCGTATATATATATATATATATATATATATATATATAATATATTTACGAGATATATATGCAATGCCTATATATATCTTCTTTATGGGTCTGTAAGGCTTTGTAGTGACAAATGTCTAAAAAAAACTGTGAAGGAATTCGAGAGGTTAAGAGGCATTGTTGATATTAATATATATATATATATATATATATATATATATATATATATATATAATTTTATATATCATATATATATAATTTTAATATCAACAATGCCCTCTTAACTGCGGAATTTTCTATAGTTTTTTTACTGCAGCTTGTCTACAAAGCCTTAGACCAAATTGAGAAGTTAATAATTGCATACGTATCTAAAAGTGATTATATATATATATATATATATATATATATATATATATATATATATATATATATATATTTATATATTTTATCTACACTGACATGGCGAATGGCAAAGTCCTCCAGTTTCTCAGCATATCACTTAAGGATTTAGAGTGAGGTTGCCTGCCTTACGTCCTTTTTACCTGGAGTTAGCAGCAGACATAGGAATCTTTTTACAGCTAAGTGGACTGGTGGGCTGTAAGCTAGAAGCGATACAAAAAGTGAGCCTGGAGCTACAAAATCTGCCATGAAGTCATATTTTATATAGGTTGTACATACACACACACTATATATATATATATATATATATATACATGCATATACTGTATATATGTGTGTTTGAAAGTGTAAACAGGGCTCATGGGCACCAGAAGAATTGGATGACCAGACCTATTTGGATGAAAATCATGAATGGGGAGACTAGACGGGTGAAGATTTATGGAAGAGAATGCATATTAAAAAACTATTTACAAGACGAAACATCATATATTCACGATCATTATTGAAGGATGTCAACTGAAATATATGGTTTTGTCGTGTAAAGTGTATATTATATATATATATATATATATATATATATATATATATATATATATATATATATTATATGTTATAAATAATGCGGCAGACAAACACATTGATGGATAGAGAAGAGATCTCCAGTTATTACCTATGATTATGAAATCGCTCCTACTTGACGCCAACTGAGAAATATTTTTTTTTTTTAGTTTTTCCGAAAAACGTTTTCGTTCGAAGGAGACCGAGACAGGCAAAACAAACTTTAATCTAGTTTCCACACCACCTGTCACTCTGCTTCTCGATAAAAGAATAATTCATCCCAAAAAAACAAGTTTAAAGGATGGCGAAGATTTTATATATAATCCTTTTTTCTGGCATCATGATGACAATGGTGAGAAACGAAACCTTCTTTTGGTTTATAAAATTACCTTCTTGGATTTAATCAGCACAGGCCACCCAGTGACGATAATCGTTTTAACTACTGGGATATTTGAAGATTTATCAAAGTCAAACTTTTTTGTCTTTCGCCTACAAATAAACAGAATAAATGACCAAATCCATTCCGAATAATACCGAAAAACAGAAAAACATTCACTTTGCTTATTCCGAAAAACCCACAACGAACGGCAAGACAGTTTTTAATGGAAAAACTTTTCCGAGACGGAAGGGAAATTAATTGAACCAATCTCCCTTTCCATTTACTTAAGAAGAATAAATTTCTCTTCACCATGTGAAAACAGTTACAGAGCATGAGGAAACAGACACGATACACATGAGAATAACACAACCTTTATTTTCTTCATATATTTGTACATTACTCTAAAGTTATGAGAATAACACAACCTTTATTTTCTTCATATATCTGTACAATACTCTAAAGTTATGAGAACAACGCAACCTTTACTTTCTTCATGTATCTGTACATTACTCTAAAATTATGTTATACAGTGAAAATAATCATCATGTAAACAAAAGACAACTTTCACTTGAGGATCCGGACATTCGCTGGCAAAGTGTATTCTCCCTTGTTTTCTAAGCAAATAATTCAGCCATTTCTTTAATAAAGTTCTATCAAGGGAATGAAATAGTTTTAAACACTCATGCTGGTAAAAGTAATAAGTGGATTACGATTCACTTGAGAAAAGCAAAAACAAGTAATAATTACAATGGCGTGCTTGAGAATCCCTGGAGCTTTACTAAGGTCAACAACCTAATCAATAACTGACTGATAAGGAAATACGCGAGAGAGAGGCTTCTGATAACCTAACAACTATTGTTATCTTAGTCATTGGCGAACTAGTTAATTCCGTTTAAATGAGGCCACGGGGTAGGAAAATTCATTTATGAATTTGGTGATATAATGATCTTTACATTTTAGCACTCGTCAAATCTAAAAAATGTGTGCAAGCTGTATGCTATCTTTAATGTAGAGGAAATTTATGGATATAAAACTAGATTTTCCTAGTTGAACAACAAGAGCAGGAAAACCAACAGAAGCTATGAAAAATGGCAACAACAATAAGACAACAGCAATAGCAAATAAAAATATATATTAGTATTGTTAAAACAATTATGATAACTTCACAGCCATTTTTACTTTGAATGAAAATCGATTCAGGGTTTTCAGCGAATGCCTCCATTTCTTATAAAAAATAAAAATTTTGCTATTTCTATCATCATCATCATCATCATTGGAGCTTCGGTTCTCCAACTGAGGGCTAATGTGATCTTTAGATTTGAAGCGCCTTCTTTTGACAGCATCTATGGTATTCAAGATAATAATAATAATAATAATAATAATAATAATAATAATAATAATAATAATAATAATAATAATAATAAAATCCAAGTGGATCTTGTTTGTCCTCGCCGGGATGACAGTAAGGAAGACATGACACAGCCACCCACCCCATGCAAACCAGTTTGTCCGCCCAGGGTGGGGGCGGGGTAGGTAGGGGAACGGGAGGGTAGGGATGACATCCACCCTCCTCATGCAAACCTGTTTTTCCTCCCCGGGTGGGGGCGGGTAGGTGGGGGCGGGGTAGGTAGGGATCAGGGGGTAGGGGAGACAGCTGCGCCGGGTTCCAGCGTAGCGCGCCAACAAGCTCGTAATCGTAATAATCATCCAAGAAGCGCTGATCACCGGCCATCTTCTAACGTAATTAAAGAGGCAAGATCCACGAAAACATTCAGACCACCTTTCCAGAGAGAACGTTTCACAAGGACACGTCATGAAGTAACTGAACAAAATATCCACTCGTCAATAAATGTCATTCCAGAATAGTAACGTTTCTTATGCAAGTTTTGTTTGTTTTTATGACAAAATAAAGAAATAACTGTAAATCCCATCTTCGAATCATTCGATGAAGGAGGAATATCACTATACCTAAATATTCCTTATCTATAAAATAAGTTTATGATTAAATTTAAAGTCAAAGAAAGCCAATATCGTATATAAATTTTACCCGGGGCATGTGTGTGTATGCGAGAGAGAGAGAGAGAGAGAGAGAGAGAGAGAATCGTATGTCAAATCTTTCTGATTCCAATCAGTTACCCGAACGGGAAAAACATGGAGGCTGTCAATTCCTGACCATTCGTAAACAGCGAAAAATAAACATGAAATAAAAATAAAATATCTCCGCACCTCAAGTTTAATAAATCGTTTCCCCAGGAAAGACAACATGCACTGCCGTACAAGGAGCAAACGAACCGGGGTGAATCAACATCCATCATGCCGAAAGAGAAACGATGAAGAGCCTTCTACGAAAAGGGGATTCGGGTGGGATGCAGTGTTTCGCAGAAATTCATGAACTATGGGTCATTCCACTCCGTCACGCACTGATGTATTGCCAGACTGCTTTTGAGAATTACTAGGGAATATCTCAAACATTTAGGACTGTTCTGAATCTCACAGAAATACACAAAGGAACACAAGCTTTGATTTGAAGCATTTAGTAGCTACTAACTCGTTAAAAATAATTTGTAACATACCGTATTAAATTTTCTCTAAACAATGCGAAACAATATCAGGCGCGGTCCAAAGCACCTACAACTGACCCAAAATCTAAAGAAATACTATGAAATTATGGGAGGTATAATTGTTCCATGTCTTAAGAAATAAATGATTTACGAGAAGTCTCGTCTCGATATCAAAATTATTTTTTAGAAAATGTGTGTCGCTGCATAAATATGAAGTAAATCGCGAGATGTCAACAATATTCTGAAACAGAAAAACTCGCTGCTGAAGAGAGGCATTCATTAAATCAAAATGCATGACAATTCTAGTTACAAAAATGAAGGGCCACGTACGGGAGAATCCCATATTCCATAAATTAACAGACGTTGAAAGTTGGTACATTCTGCAAATTATCACCAATTACTAAATTTGAGTTATAATACAGACTGATCACGACGTATGAAAAAAAAAAGGTTAGTGGCAACATTATAACAAATTACATCTCTCCACAAGGCGTTATTACTGGAGGCGGAAAAACCTCAAATGGAGAAATAAAATGAAAGACTTACTCGTCTTCCTTGTTTCCTTTCAGTAATTTTCTGCCCCGGAGTAAATCCTGCATCCCTACCCCTACCCCCAAAACCACCCTTCCTCCCGCAATACAGGTGTATTTGCAGAACTTTTCTTATCAAATACGTCAACATATTCCGTAACGCAGAAAGCAAATCCCCACTTCCAGATCACGAAACGAAAAATATTTCGACAAGTACAAAGGAAGAAAGATGAATGTGCCATTCTTGAAGGCACACTGGGAGTGGTTCATGTCTAAGTTATATCAAAATTTCATAATCTCTATCATTCACGCAATTTGAATGTTACCCAAATAAAATGTTCAAAAAGCAAATGACTAGCAGTCAGGGATACTTTGCACTAATCACAAAATCGTGGGAGTTAAGAAGCTATCCTTTTCTCTCTCTCTCTCTCTCTCTCTCTCTCTCTCTCTCTCTCTCACACAACCCTACAATACTTTCTTTTCCTTTCTTTTTCATGCGCCGTGCACGCAATGCCAACTCCAAGAGAGCACAAAGCCGCCTCACGTCATCAAGGTATCTTACTGCAGTTCCGCAGGAGCGATGGCCCAGTAAAATCCAGCAGTTTCTGGTGACCACCAGCCAGACTACCCTATAAGCGCTGCCAAGTTTCCTTTATGTTCCTTTTTACCGATAAGGGAAAGGAGGTCATTGAGAGCAAAGGAATCCTTGGTACATTACTGACGATGTTTGGTACATCACTGACGATGTTCAGCTTCATCAAACCTTCTTCATTTATAAAAAAAAAAAAAAAAACTACATACTTATGTGTCCTCTTCCTAGAGCAAAAAACTTGTTAAAAACCAATAGTCCAAAATTGTAGCAAATTTTACAGAGAATAAATCTTAGGAACGCAATATTATCCATAGCATTTCTGAGTTACATCTACAAGCACACGCTCTCTCTCTCTCTCTCTCTCTCTCGCCTTTTCCCATGAGAAGGTGGCTTCTTAAGGTGCTAGCAAATCTGTTTGGGTGAAGCTAACGGGTCCATGCACTTCTTCACCTGAAATGGTACAAATACCAGTACCTATTTCACCACAGAGGATAACCAAGGCATAATAGATATTATGAGAATACGCCCAAATCCAGTCTAACTCTGTCGGGAATCGAACCCCGATTTTTGTGGCTGGTGAGGTTCGCCCTTTAGCCATATAAAGCATCTATTAAATATAAATCTCTATATAAAAATCTGTATTCAACACAAGGCGATGAAAACAAGAATTGTGCCTATTAAACTACATGTAAGACATCCGCCATGATATTTGCAATTCTCATGTTTAATCAGTCGTTGCCTAGAAATAAAATGATGAAACTTAGCATAACCCTCACATGGCATCCCACACAACTCTATCACTGTCTCAAAGAAGTGACTGATCCCACCGGGCATGAAAATAAATAATTAGAATTTAACGCCTACATAAATTTTGAGCAAAGCTTATAAGAAATACCTAATTGATCTAGCCAAATAAAACTGCACTGTGAAGAAAAAACACAATACACTTCACCACTGGCGCTCGTAATAAAGTTTTTGCTGAATTCCTTCATTTGAGAGGCAAGTTTGCTGCTCCCCAAAGAGGATATACCCTAGCAATCAGATATAAGCGAAAGCACTGACTCCAGAGCTTTATGGTAGAAGGACAGAAACAGAATACCATGAAATCTTGGGATTCCTGGTTATTCTCAATTCATACGGGATCAGATGGCAATATTTTCCTTAATATTCCAAGTTTCTCTCTTTCAAGCACGGCCTTGATAAGGCATTTGGTAGCCAGTCTCGTCGAACTTACCATAAAAATTATTCATCAAAAACAAATTTAAAAGTTTCAAAACTTCTTTCCAGTATACTCAATATTAATTCCTCCCACTTTTCCACGTCTCCAACCTCATCTTGATCAAAGAAAAACACCAATCTCACCGCCACATCAATAACGCTAAACCCCGACCTGATATATGGACCATTTAATATTCCCTGACCTAACATGAACTCACGAGGCCGGGTTTTATGGCGTATGCCCCCGGGACTCAAAATTATAGACCAGATCAAGCGTGGTCCGAGGAGCCATGGCTCAATTCAGACCAGTACCGCACTTTTCATATCTTGAAAGTATCTTCAATAAAGGAAAATTAAAATGAAAACGCTCTCTCACAAAATATTGATCTCGTGTTTAGGCAAAAATCATCAATGTACATTAATTTCGTACACATTCAAGCGCATACACATTAAAAAAATTAATATATATATTATATATATATATATATATATATATATATATATATATATATATATATAATATATATATATATATATATATATATATATATAATATAGATATAAGCATACATGCCCAAAAGATACGTTTGTCATAAAATGAGATTTGTTGAAAGAAAAAAAATATCTCGGAAAAGTACAGTGAACACATATTTTCAATACTTTTTTTTATCTACTCGCAGAGTGGCTGTTAATACACACTTTCTACATACCGTTTATTCCATTACAGGATTGAAACAAAAACAAAAAAAAATTTATCATTTGAATACGAAAAAAAATATCAATCGTGGGAATTCCACGCGTCATATGAAATCTGATTACATTCTATTACTTTAAAGTCCTCTAGTTGCAATTTTCACAAATATTCTGTACAATATTTATGGTGCATTTATAAAAGTGAAAGAAAACTCTAACACATAACTTTCCATTCTGCAATGTTTGTAGACAATTCTTGAACGGAGAACAAAATTTAACGTCACACGACTTCGAGCTCTTCCTCAGAGGAAGAAAAATCCAACGCGCGGGAAGTCAAGACAGAGGGAAAATGGATCACGGTCTCCCTTTCCTTCCGAATTGTTCCTCACTTTCCCTCGCTATTTTATTCGAAAGCTTTCTTCGAAAGCTTTCTTCTTGACGTCAGCCGGTTTCGAAATATACTGCCAGTGTTCAAGACGTTCATTCTTGATCACTGCCATTCTTCTTCGCATTGGTTTCGCTGGGTTTAACTACTCATGGCGCGCATGCAACTTGATCTCCTCAACAGAGTCGATTAGTTGTTACTGTCCATTTCCAAACTAATGAAAATAACACTTAACGCCCCTGGCTCGCATTCCTGAGCAAGGGCCCATTTTAGAAATGCACAACAGAAAAAGTTTTTGCTTGAATAGGAGCTGGTTTCGATGTGGTATACATATACTCAAATACTCTGCCCTTAAAAAAGTCGGTTTCATAGTGCACAGTATTGGTTTCGAAAAAGATTGCAGATACTCGAGGAACTGGTTCTGGTACCAAGCCTATTTTTAAATATACAACAAGCATCCTTTTATCATTTTTAGCCAGAGTAAGTTTCAAACTGCATTCAAGCTAATCGAGGATACCGATACTGTATAAACGCTATTTCTAAAAAGTATCACATTGTTTGCTTTCGATCAGATCGAAAGGTACTGTAGGTATTCAAGAACAAGTCTTGAAATATAATGAAGGTACACTAAAATGTTAAACACTTAAAATAAAACAACTGATAAAAATAATTACGACTATTTTAAAACAGGTATTTGTTAACCTAGAAAGTTAATAAGGCAGAGAGTATGGGGGCCAGGAAAGAAAGTATACTAGGAAAAATGAAAAAAAAACTATTCGAACACCGGACTGGACCTTTGGAATCGAAGTTGCCAAATCGAAAGCAAGTAAATATACTCCTCAAAATTCAAAGGCAAACCTTTAAACAAGATAAACAAAGATAAACGCCAAATATACAGTCCAGAATATTTGGAGAATGAAAATAGAGTTCGTTACAAAGTAAATTTGTAAATGCGAAATATTAAAAAATGAGAGAGAGAGAGAGAGAGAGAGAGAGAGAGAGAGAGAGAGAGAGAGAGAGAGAGAGAGAGAGAGAGAGAGAGAGAGTTGAACAAAATCATGAGAGACATAAGGAGAGCGAAAGCCATTGGAAAATGACCTGTCTTACAGACAATAATATCCCATCAGGTATTCCAGGAACGCAGAGACCACTCTCCAGAAATACTACCTTAAGTTAGCGAATTTCTATTTGTGTAAAGAGAAATCATTCCAATTATTCTAAGAAGTAGATGTGCTAACTGACAATCAGTCCCCCACCCCCCATACCGAACGATGGAAAATGCTGTTTGCTCATCATCCTCAAAAAAAAAAAAATTAGCATTGCTAAACAAATTTTTGATACACGTTCAAGTTATTTAACACAAATATCTGATGGATCCCAATATTCTTCCCGAAAGCAAAGCAGCAATTCATGAGCAGCCAATTATAACATTCAGTTAAACTTCAGCGTTAACGAACAATTGCAGAGAATCAAATTGTGAAGGAAAGAGAGCCCGAGATGTTATACTTCTTTTACGATTTTTAAACTCTTTTCAAATCCTTCTCCACTCCTGCATCATTCTTCCCAGCGAGAAGGAGCCTGCGGGATGGGTTTTGCCCCAGCAAAGTCATTAAACAAACTTGACTCTACTACTCACAGCAATTTAATTTCACGACCAGCTCATCCAGTCTCGATTTCTTTAAACTAGTCACTTCAAAGTTCCCAGTGTGTTATAAAGCAAGAAGAATGTATTGATTTATTCTTAGAAAAATGACGCAATAAAAAATTATTTTAACTCCACCGTGCTCAATATTTTGTATTAAACTATCTACGAATTTCTTGCTCTTTCCTTTAGGAAACAAAGACGACAAAGCCTACAAAAATAATAAGAGACATGTAAGACTAAAAATATACACAGAATTCAGATGAACGACAAAAGAAAATACGATACTCTAAAAGGAAGTCTTAACAAAATTCTCTTCCGAACTTTCAAACTGTTAAAGGATACCAGTAATATACATCTACTCATTCTCTCTCTCTCTCTCTCTCATTTATTTCTTTCCCTACTGACAGACCGATGTGATCCCTCCGTACAGCCGCAAGTAAGCGTCCTGAACCTCTCGTATTTGCCTGGAATCCACCCAGGCGAAGCCAGCTGCAACGGGCGAGCGGTGTGGACAGACAAGAGTTTGCAAATAGCGGCAAAATCTGGCGGGAAAGCAAACAGCTCGCACAAACAAGGGCTAATTACGGTGACGTAAATTGGCCCGGAATTGGCAGCGCAACTGGGATTTAAAATTGGACATTAAAACGTCATTTCCAACCCGTCCCACGATCGTATTTTTTTAATCTTTCTTCTTTTTAAGGTACGACTATTCAATTTCAAAGCGGAACAGAGCTCATAAAGCTACGTGCATGATGCAGGCGACTGAGTGGATGTATTGCTGATGGTAATAGATTCTATTTGATTTCATCCCTTATTTTTTAAAGATATCATTTACAATATTTGTCTGAAAAAACAAAAACTTTTCTGTGAAACTTTAATTCGGCGTTACCCATCCGTACATTGCAAATTTCAGCGCCCTCTCCAGACATAAAAACGGGAAAAAATATCAAACATATTTTTTTCTATCTTAAGAGATCGTGAAGGACAAAAAAAAAAAAGTGCATCAGCTTTTTAAAGTCGTATGGGCCTCAGAAGGCAAATAACACACACACACACACACACACACATATATATATATATATATATATATATATATATATATATATATACACACACACACACACACATATATATATATATATATATATATATTCTATATATATATATATATTATAATCTCTTTTTAATCGACAAAATAAAAAAAGTGCATCATTTTAAAGTCGCATGGGCCTCAGAATGGCAAAATAAAATAAATATACTGTATATATATATGTATATATATATATATATATATATATATATATATATAATATATATATATATATATATATATTAATATATATATATATATATATATATATATATATATATATATATATATTCTTTTTAATTTTGAAAGATCCAAGATGAGGAAGAAAAATACAAATGGACCTACATATTTTTCTATATTTGAGTGCCAATAACCTCAAAAGTAGCAAAAATAGAGGTCACATGCTGTAAGAGAAAACGAAGAGATAGAAAGTCTGGATGTAAGCATGAACACTAGTCTTGTGAAACACAACATAATGTATCTGCCTTGCTTGAGGAATTTATGAACAATTTCCTAACCAAGTGAAATGATGACACAGCAAAGCTTCAGCAAAAGGACAGAAGGAGATTTACATTCTAGGTCACCCCTAGGAATGAACTGAACTCAATATAGAATTTAGGCCCAAGGACAAGCACTGGGACCTATGAGGTCATTCGGCGCTGAAACGGAAATTGACAGTAAAAGGTCTGAAAGGTGTAACAGGAGGAAAACCTCGCAGTTGCACTATGAGTCAATTGTTAGGAGAGGGTGGAAAGTAAGATGGAAGAAAGAGAATATGAAAGAAGGTACAGTAAAAGGAACGAAAGCAGCTAGGGGCCGAAGGCACGCTGCAAGGAACCTTAAGTAATGCCTACAGTGCACTGCATGAGGTGCACTGACGGCACTAACCCCCCTACAGGTCCCCTAGGAAGATGTACACCCTGTGAGCATACCTCGTTAGTGCGTAGGGGCACTGTATTTTGGAGGGAACTTGAAAGCCCATGGCAACTACCGGTCTCCATAAATCTTGCTTAGACGTGGACGCCAAAGGCATTAGTATAATGGTCGCTTGTTTTGAATAAACCATGAAATTTAGGCTATAACGCCAAACACTGGGGTACTTTCAGCCATTCAGCGCTCGAGATAATGAAAAGAGAGAGTGGGAATGGTTGGACAGCAAGACAGAGAGTTCCCGAAAATGACATGAAGTACTTAAGAGGATCTGAAGGTGGAACTGTTAGAAAACCCAAAAGTAGCACTAAGACAAAAAAATCAGAGAAGTTGAAGAGCAAGATGCAAGAAAGGAGGTAAAGTAAATGGCGAGCGCAGCCAAGGGACAAAGGAACTGTACAAACACCATTTAATAATGTCTACAGTGCACCACATGAGATGAGTTGACGACACTACCTACCTGCTGGCGGGCGTTGGTTTTGAAGAGTCACTGCATTACATGTATACCATGAGAAGTATTGCGTGATGGAACCGTTCACACACACACACATATATATATATAATATATATACATATATATATGTACTGTATATATATGTAAGTCATATATATATATATTATGTGTATATATGTATATATGTATATATATATATATATATATATATATATATATATAAAATATAAATATCTATGTGCGAATTTGAATGTATGTATGTACGGTACGTTAATATATATTTGTATTTTTAAGCATTCTAATGACAGTCAGATATACTTGTATGTGTGCAGCAAGTAGAAGATTGTTTGTGTACATGATACATTAACATATAGTGTGTATTTATACACACACTATACTATATATATATATATATATATATATATATATATATATATATATATATATATATATATATATAATATATATATTTAATTCCACCAATTACTGCTCATGGTATATTCGCAATTTAATTCCTCTTCAAAACCAGCGAGCATTACATTGGGATCTTCTCAAGTCCACGCCTGGGCAAGAGTTAGGAAAACCTGCAGTTGCCATAGGCTACATTTTCCCTCCGACCCAGAAACATCTCCAGCGCCCAGACGACCCACAGCAGCCAAAGAGTGAGCCCACTGCAGCTTCTACCGGGAGAATTTGAATCCTCTCCTGTCAACCTAACGAGTCACAAACTGCAATTTTTTTCTTCTCTCCTGGGAAGGACCTTTCAAAATACAATGGTTCTACGCACTAACAAGGTATGCCTTCAGGTTGCATACCTTATCCAATGGGTGACGAGAAGGTAGTTAAATATAAAATAATCTTATTCTGTCTTGTAGCTGAAGCTCTGTTGCGTGGGAGGATTTAAATTAGTGTAAGAATTAACCTATAAACTGAGCAAGATCTTGTGCAAGAGAATCTACCACAAATGACACAGAGTACTGATGAATCTAATCACGTGAACGGTTGGTAAATAAAACTTGAAATTTTTGAGGCGTTGAGGTTTAAAAACACTTAACGTGATTTTATGATGAAAACATGGACGTTTTTAGCATTACCAAATTTTTTTACGGATATTTATATAGCTTGTAAATAAATAACGGTATAGTTCATTGCTTGAGAATAATAAGACGTATTGATGATATGAAGTGTTCAACTATAAACCAAGAGTCACATTCGCGTATCACCTGGGACTGATTTTTATACCAATATGTTTTTTTTTCTGACTAAAAATACAGGTATTCTCAACATTTTATTAAGGTTTCAGTAAAATTTTCAAAACATTTTTCACAAAATTAATTTAGTATGAACAATTATTATTATTATTACTATTATTATTATTATTATTATTACAAGTAGCGGGTTGTACAGTAAAGGTTATGGAACTATAGTTTTGTTTTTTCCTTTAAGTTTTTATATCACTCTTTTGCAAGCTACAATATGCCTCATTGTAACTTTTCTATGTTATTCTTGTTACAACTGTATATGCATGTGATAATATGGATATTTTCTATATAATGAATAGATTCAGAAACCCAGAGTATATCATGTTACTACGTCATTATATGATGATAAGCTCAATGGATTTTCTGTTGTGTAAAATTATTTTTTGTAGATTATTACGCGTTGTTCATACCAAATGCCTAAAGCCCAACTACCAGTACAGAGCCTGCAACTCTATACAATACAACTATATATATATATATATATATATACATATAATATATATATATATATATATATATATAATATATATATATATATATATATATATATATATATATATATATATACAGAATATAGACTGGAATTTTCTTTTGGTCGCCTTCAGTTTAAAACTACTTGATTAAAACTTTATTGTTAAAGGAAACCACATATAGATTAAAAGTATATATATACACACACACAGTATATATAACATATATATACTTTTAATCTTTATGTGGCCTCCTTTAACAATAAAGTTTTAATCAAGTAGTTTTAAACTGGAAGGACCAAAAGAAAATTCCTCTTGGCGAGGGAAACTTGGTGAAAGGAAAAGAAGTGACGTTAAGGAAATCATTAAGAAAGGGGAACTTGTCCCTCTCAGAAATCTTTGTCCACGTTTCCACGAGGCGTCATTGGGAAGAAAGCGATGAATATTTTAGATGGTCCTTCAGGCAGTGGTTCAAAATTCAGAGGGTTCAGACTATATTACAATTCTGTTTTGAAATCCTGGCACTATCTTTTGTGGCAGGGAAACATGATCGCAATTTTACACTG
>NC_089742.1:62631505-62649005 GCF_040412425.1 Macrobrachium rosenbergii | reverse complement strand
TGCATTCATGAATGCAGTATAAATGCAATGACGATTTGGACTGAATGTTCTCCCATTTCTTTTCGTTTATCCTATAACCCAACTAATAGCTGTTATTTTGCAAGTATCTGTTGTTTAAGCATGACTTAAGGCATTCGTTCGACTGTGTGGGCAGGATCATGGTAATAAAATTTAACAGAATATGATCATGTTTCCTTCTCTCTCTCTCTCTCTCTCTCTCTCTCTCTCTCTCTCTCTGGCAACTAGGTGCTAAGATGCAGGTTTCTCTCGCCTACGAATAAAAATTCCAATTAGAGCTTACCAGGAAAGACATGAAATAATAATTTGAGTTAAGCAGTATAATATAAAAGTATTAGTATTAATAGCAGTGAAGGCTTATGTGAATAATAATGCAATTTCAAAGTGGATCTCCAGTTAAAACGAAATATGTGTCGTTATTTTTAATGTGAAAAAGCATTGACAAAAACACGCCATTGATGTACGGCAAACGTAAAAAATCGGTTGCTTACTAGATGCAATGCACGATGTGATGACAACGAGATTTATTGATGGCTCTTATGGTATTATAAATTATCCAAATATGAATGGCTACCTCACGAAAGAGAGAGAGAGAGAGAGAGAGAGAGAGAGAGAGAGAGAGAGAGAGAGAGAGAGAGAGAGAGAGAGAGAGAGAGAGAGAGAGAGAGAGAATTTTAATTTTATGAAACAGCCAGTTGCCACAAACTTTTAAATGTCTAATTAAATAAATAAAGGTTAAAAAACAAGGATTAAATTACATCACTTTCGGTTAAGAACTACAAAGTTGATGAGGATTTTGAATTGTCTTAAAATATCTGGTTGGTTTAAACAGACTGAACTTGGGTATAGCCAGCAGAAATGATACCCATAAGAGTATGGCCACTGTTATATACAGGCTTGAGAAACAGTTATTAAGAAAGGCTCATTATATGCCACGTATCTTTTCCAGGACGCGCTCTCACGTTTTCTGAACGTTACGGCCCTTTCATCTATTCAGTACTTTCTACATCTTCATCTCCTCATTCCCCTCAACAATTTCAAACGAGACATTTGTTTCACAATCCCATCATCCCCCATTCTTTCTACATGACCAACCCATTTCAAAACACTCTGATCCATTCTTACAACTACGCTAACCATTTTACCCCTAGTACATGTCTCCATATCAACCACCCTTTCAAATCATTTTGCACCAGTTTAACTACGCATTTAATTATTAATCTTTATATCTTTAACATAACTCCGTTATGGAATTAAATAACTGATATTCAGTTCCATAACGGAGTTCGTTTTTTAATCCCTCATTTAATTTACGGCCGTTCTAGATGATTAAAATTGATCCAATACTGTGATCGTAAAGGTGTATACTAAACTTTTCTTTAACAACACTAAAGCAAAAATCTTTAAGAAAAGTTAAGTCTGTTAGTCATATCGCCCCAGCAGCCCCCACCCCTTACTTCCGTGGCGAGAATAAGCCAACGACAATATAACAAACATATCTGACCCCGTATTTGTTGCACGTTTCGGACCAATGATCTCTAGAGATGAAACGCTCCTTACTTACCTTGAACCCACTTCACCAAATTAAAAACTGGTTCTCAATTTTTATAGCTATCCCGCTATGAAAAATAATTTTTATTATGACGAGGTTAATTTGGCCGAGAGCAATAACTTTTTCATGTTGAGAGTCAAAGTTTCGGCCTCTCAGAACGGAAAATAGAAGAAGAATAATGTTTAACAACGTTAATTAGATTATGGAAGAATCACGAATGACACCCTTAATGAAAATCGAAAACAGCCCATATGAACAAGTAGCAAAAACTAGTCCTGAAAACCACGAGAAAGAGTAAACGATAAAATACCACAAAAATTAGAGAATGAAATAAAGCACTAACTAGTTCCCACCCTCCCTCCAGTTCCTTTAATTATAAGCAATATATATACATGAGAAAATCTTGGAAGATTAGACACACACGCACACACACACACATATACGCCAGTGCATGAGCAAATCCCCAGGCCAAACTCACGGCCAATAAACCCATCCAATTCCATTTTATTGCCTGTCGAAACTATCATTGTTTCTGACGTGGATGTTGGCGCAAGTCGTGACCACACTCTTGGCCGTTTAAGGGTACGAGAAAGCATTACTAAATCTTTTATACGTAAATTTGATTTAGTCCTAATAATAACAACAGCATAAATAATAAAAGGGGTGAAATATCAGTAGGTCCACTTTCAGCTAATTGTAAGTACTTAAAACAACGTGTATTTACGCATTATATGCAACGGAACAAATCAACATAGGTAGACAAACGGACAGACTCATTAATTTTATATACATACATGCTTATATATAAATACATACATACACATACATACAAACATTAAACACACACACGTATATATATATATATATATATATATATATATATATATATATAGATAATATATATATATATATATATATATATATATATATATAGGCAGACAAACGGACACTCATTAACTTTATATACATACATACATTCATACATACATACAAACATTAAATTTTATATATATATATATATATATATTTTTTTTTTTTTTTTTTTTTTTTACCGAATACCACAAGATATGGGAGCAATGTGTATCCGTTAACCAATACTGAACTCCGCGCTTAACTATCACAAAATCTTTAACAAGAAAATTCAGAACCACGTATTATTTTTCACACTTTAAATCCGAAGCAGTTTCAAAATTACTTATTTTTCAGGCGACAGATATGCTAGCATATCTGACACTGCAGCTCCCCATTCGAAGCGATCTCCTTCCCGTTATGAGACTATAAACTTGACGCTTCGTCCTCAATGAAGGAGAAAATTCTCACCGTGCTGAACGGCAACTTTCTCATACTCTGAAAAATATATATCACCATGAACCTGACAGGGATCTACATTAACAAATCAAAACGAGCACCCGCACGTATAAATCGAGAGAGAGAGAGAGAGAGAGAGAGAGAGAGAGAGAGAGAGAGAGAGATTAAACCATCCACTTCTTTGCAAGATCCCCTCTTGATCCCGAAATTAATGAGAAGGTTATTTCAACAAAACACACGATTCTCATCTTTCTCTCTTATCTGAACCGGAAAATACGTTTTGGGACTGTTTAATAAATGACTGGTAATTTAATGACATTCCATCATTCTGTGAAATACCCCAGCTTCGAAAATCTCCCGTTATATGTTCATAACTTGATTATTTATCATCGAGAAATAGATTTTAAAGATAAAAGACCATTATGATAGGTTTTTGAGACTTTCAAGTAAAAAATAAAAATACTAAATTTTTGTCTTTTAGGCTGACCCGTGACCTCAGAAATTAGTTTAAAGCAAAAAATAAATATATCGAAAGGTATTAAGCATCGAGAAAAAGATTTTAAAGTTAAGAGACCACTATCTTAGTTTTTTGGGACTTTTCAAGTAAAAAACGAAAATACTAAAATTTTGGCTTTTAGACTGAGCTGTGACCTCAGAATTTAGTTTAAAGCAAAAAATAAACATATATCGAAAGGCAAATAATAATAATCCACAAGGTAACTACTTTTTAAGTTTTATCAAAACGAGAGTAAAAGAAGATTTGGCTTTTGAACAAATCTTGAAAAATGGGTATAGGTCGTGGTCGTAAATGTTTGTGAAAAAGGTCACCAGCCAAAATTTTACCTGCCAACTAGGTTTCATCATAACCCAGAGAAAAATAACAAGTCACTACTTAAATTAAAGGTGACCATTAATAACAAGTCAATGTTAAATATATCTATGGAATGTAATCTGCAACCGCCCACTTTCATCAAAATCAGAATAAACTAATGAACAACCGCGTGACCATGAAAAAAGGATAAAAAAATTAAAAAGTTGAGAATCATTTGGAGAAAATGTCCATCCTCCTGAGGTACCTACATAGATTCAACAAAATCCAAGAAAAGAAATTGACCTTTAAACTGACATTACTTACAAACTTGAAAGATATGCTGAGATCAAGAATTCCCAAAATCTTGAGTGTAGAACCTTAAAGACCAGTGACCTCTAACTATTGTGAATTTATTCTATAAGAAAAACGTTCTAAAATGCCGACCTTCAAACTGACCTGAACCCTGAAAACTCGGCCAGGCCAAAATATTTGATGAAAATATTCAAAAAACGTCCACATAGCTATGGAACATGTTCCATCAACATTAGTAAACAAGGCGGCAAGACATTAAAAATTAAAATACAGACATTATTAACACCAACAAAAAAAGCACGAAATATCTCAATAATAACAACACTGTCAGTATTGAAAGTAAAATTTAAATTAATCACAATGAGGGGCTATTACACTGATAATCTTAAAGAGAGAGGAGAGAGAGAGAGAGAGAGAGAGAGAGAGAGAGAGAGAGAGAGAGAGCCTGTCATATTCAGTTCGGGGCTCTCCAGGAGTTCCTCTTCACAGAACAATAATAGTCTTTTCCCTCAAAATATTTTCTCAGGGAAGAGTCTGACGAGTTTCCTGGAAAAGACGAAGCTCAGACCACATTCATCGCACATGCTTATGGTATATATTTGGCCACAGACATGTGCACAATGTCTGTATTTTATCATATGCTGTTTCATAAGTTAGGGGTTAGCAGCGTTCTTGACAAATTCACCGCTTTATCAGGACTATAAATTAGTCGACGCACTGTTATCTATTGAGTTTTAGCGTTTCATTTGGGGATATCATATATATTCATGGCATATCCAAACAAATTAGATTATACACTGGCATTCGACAAATTTATTGCTGACCAAAATTATTCATGAAAGGAGATTTGTTTCTGTAAAAAAATAGCCCCTTACAGTTTTTTAATGCCATCAGTCCCGTGTGAAAATTCGTTCATTTTACAAAAATCAGACGAAAGCGGTAAAACAGAAATCATAGATAAAGAATCCTACCTAACGACAGGATATAGTGACATAAAACATGCCATACAATCATCTTAGAAATGTACCTGATAATTTTTTTAATCAGGAAAGAAACTCTGAAGAAAAGTATACTCTTCGGAAAAATTTGGTAAACTTCAAACCACTTAGTCCAAAACCTCCGTGTTTTTATGGTCTCCACAAAGATTATATCCCACTGAGAAATTTCATTTCGGAGTCTTTTGTGTATGAAATGGCTGGCGAGATTCTTTTCTCCTTATTTGGGCGTGTTTTTCCCCCCCTCTGTCACATAAACCTTTCTGTAGATATTTGCATAAAATTCAACAAGAAGAATATTCCCATTCACAATAAACAATTAATGGGTTTCGGTGTGAATTCTCTAATTCCAAATGTCCCTATAAAAAAACACATTAGAATTTTTATGAAAGAAAGCGGCTCCAAATGCTGACCACTTTCCATTTGGTCAACAAAGACCCAACCTTAGCTGGACCATCTGTTTCTAAATAATGTCTTTCATTTATTGCTGGCTTCATGCACATGAATTCGCCTGCAGCGTGGGCAGTCCACTCAGCCCTGTTATAGCAAATTTGCATATGGAATTATTTGAAACTGTTATAATCAACCTAAATATGACTACAGATGATGTGAAGCTGTAATGGATGCTGATTTGATACATTCTGAAACTAATTGAAAGGACTTCTATTACTTTCTTTACCAAACTGATGAACTTTTTACAACACACACACACACACATATATAATTTATATATGTGTGTGTGGTAAAAAGTTCACCAGTCTGGTAAAGAAAATAATGAAGTCACTCCAGACTGGTTTCCAGAATGTCAAATGTTATCAATTTACAGCTTCTAAGAATTTCATGTCTTAGTCGATTTGGGTTGTAACATAATATATCTATAGTATATAATATATATATATATATATATATATATATATATATATATATATATATATATATATATATATATATATGTATATAATTAAACTCACTTGTATCCAGTTAAAATTCTGGTAGGATGCATGATGTCAAAGAATGCTTTTATAAAGAACATTTTATCTACATTTATCCTATTCCTGGAGCGAGTACCAAGGCATCTCCAAATTCTCATTTCTAATCCTGATTCAAATCTTCTGACTCACTTCGTACAAGATAACGCTTGAAACATCAGGGCACTGTAATCTTTCTAAACACTTGTCCAATACATCTTCTATGCACTAACAGAAGTGGCTAACACAGGTAACCCCGAAAACTTCATGCTGTGCTCTCAAGGTCTTGGGGATCTTTCTAACGCCAATGACTCGTGGTGTTCATGGGTCCCTCATGAAGTGACGGCATCAACAACAGCCAACACACTACCATAAAAACGTTAGAGCCAAAATCTATATAAAAAAACAAGTCTTGATAACAGAAGATTTCACAATAAATTCGTAAATAAACACATTAGAGGGAAAATACCCGCTAAAACAGAAGGGCAAGTAGGCGATTAAATTTGAGCCAGCTCAGTGAGGTCAATTTGGGACGGCTTGCTTTTGAAATATTTTGAACATGCCATAGTTCTAAAAAAAAACAAAGCCGGTCTTTCCCTGGCTGTTTTCGTAGATAAATTATGTTACATCCACTCATAGTCTACAGCCACATAGTGCAAAAATAATTTTACTGATAGCGAAAAACCTGAAGAGACCAAAACTTTAACGCAAATAAATAAAGCCACAAACAAATGAATAAATAAAAAACACTCATCCTCACAAGCACAGAAGAAAATATCAAATTCCAAGATAACAATATGCAGTAACATGGACGAACTTTCAAGGGATATTTCACGATTCTTGTCTACATGTAAGTGTTACGTAACCTTCAAGTTTATTTACATTTTCGATCGCTCGCCCTGACTTGGCCTAACAGGATGCGTCAGGTTCTCATGAACTAAGAGGCCTTAAATCAAGCTAAAAAGAAAATGCCCAAATTTTGCGTACGCCTTTATAATTATGTACATTTCAAGAGTTCCCAAATATCTCTATTTCAATAAACACTTGCAACGAATACATATCTACTCTCTCTCTCTATATATATATATATATATATATATATATATATATATATATATATATATATATATATATATATATATATATACCTCTATCTACCTATATATATATATATATATATATATATATATATATATATATATATATATATATATATATATATATATATATATATATATATATATATATATATATATATATATATATATATATATATATATATATATATATATATATATATATATATATATATATATATATATATATATATATATATATATCTATATATATATATATATATATCTTTATATATATATATATATATATATCTTAGTATATATATATATATTGGTCCTTATATATATATATAGCATTATATATATATATATCAGCTGAAGAAGAATATATCTTCTAATTCGATACTATATATATTATAAACTGGGGAGATTTTATATATATATATATATATATATATATATATATATATATATATATATATATATATATATATATATATATATATATATATATATATATATATATATATATAGATGGAAATATTATATATATATATAATATGTTTTATATATATTATATATATATATATATATATATTAATAAAATAGTAATACTATATATAACTGTATATATATACATCACCCATAGCCATCTACCCATCTCTTACAGGCAAAAAAACGCCCACGAGGCCAACTAGCATATCCTATCCTTTCCGCAGCTGAAGAAGCTCTTCTAATTCGAACTGTTCATACGAACTGGGAGATTTTCAATGGATGGAAATGTTAATGCAACGAAGTGTTTTAATTATCAATAATACTACCGCTACTAATGAAAGTAATACTACGATAACTACCAAGTTTGGATATAGTAATTTATATATCACAAACACCATTGACATGAAATCTCAAACGAAAACCTTCCGTTTCTCTGACATTCAAACTCCCGATTATGCGGCACACGGTCCAAAACCATCATCCCAACGAGCCGGTCTGCAGAGGACCTCGCTCTCGGAATCACACCAGAAAATCCGGCGATTCCCACCCGTGTTGACGCAGATAAATAATTGAAAGGGCAGATGAGTGACATACTGACACAGCGGCAGACAGGTGGTAGACCGATATGATACCCCCCGCCCCTCAACCAATCCCTCCTCCCCCCTTTTGCCCGCTTTCAACTTCCCGTCGGTAATTCAATAAAAGTCGAGCTGCATTCCCCTACTGCTTCCGCAAAGAGGGATTTCGGTGGAAGTGTGCGCGGGATGCGACCTGATTCTTTTTAACCTCCTCAAATGAGGTGCCTTATTACCATCATTACATTAACTATACCCTCTAAAGTAGTAGTAATAGTAGCAGTAGTTATTTTAAGGCAATTCTTTTTAAAATCACTATTCTTTCGATTTCTATATATATATATATATATATATATATATATATATATATATATAATATATATATATAATATATATATATATATATATATATATATATATATATATATATATATATATATATATATATATATATATATGACTTTTATCACATCACCGTGATCTATATACAATCAGTAAAAGCTAAAAACGTCCTTCATATCCACCTGCTCTACCTCGGAAATAATATATTTTCATATATGTTACCGAAGGGAATTTTTTAGTTGATAATAAGTTCGTCATCCCGTAGGCTCGAACCAGCGAAGGACAAGAACTCAGGACTACAGTGGACGCACTAACCCACACGGCCAGCAAGTGGGGAGGGTATAAGTGGCCTCCCATCATTACAAATCCCCTGTCGAACTCAGGTGTTTGTATCTGGAGACGATATCCACCCACCCCTGCCATGTTGACCGTGTAGTGCGTTTAAACATGCACCAGCCATATTATGACTTTTATCACATCACCGTGATTCATATACAATCAGTAAGCTACAAACGTCCTTTTTAATATCCAATTCACTCTACTATATATTATATATATATATATATATATATTATATATATGTATATATATATATATATATATATATATATATATATATATATATATATATATATATGTATATATGTATATATATATATATATATATATATATATATATATATATACATATATATATATATATATATATATATATATATATATATATGTATATATATATATAATATATAATATATATATATACCCAAATTTAACATGACGTCTGCTAAAGTCTAATAAGAAAAGGCAACGTCAGAAGAAAACTCAGAAGATTCAAGTTATAAAGGAAAGGAAAATTAACTTTGAAGAGGGGGAAAAAAGGCACCGTGGAGGAGAGAGGATCTAATCACCTTAATAAACCTTGATAAGAATCCTGGGACCAACAATGACGTCCCAACTACCTCATAAAAAGCCCCAGGATGAGATGAGAAAAGGCCAAGATTAAAAGAGGAAAATAAACGACGAAGGGACAGAGAGAGACACAGCCGGAGCATGACTTGGAGGCCATAACGCCGAATAACGCGAGTGCACAGAGCCCAAGAGGGCCTGTGAACATACTGAAATGTCGTGTAATTACCGGGAAAACCGGAAGAGGGCACTGGTGGCGGAGAAGTGTAAATGGAAATACTGATCCACAGAAAAGTAAAACACATTTTGATTTGGTCAAAAAAGTTATGGCACTCAAGAGTTCTCTCTCCTCTCTCTCTCTCTCTCTCTCTCTCTCTCTCTCTCTCTCGCAAGCCTTGCTGATGAGAAGGTAATCCATCAGTTCCGCCTAATGAGCAATCCTTAGGGATACATCCTTGGAGATCCCTTTCCCGCTCTCTTGCGCGCTCACCAATGCCTTGTGCTTAACTGATGGGAGAGTCTCCTATAAATCGAACTCTTCAAAGTTAATAAAGTTATCAGATCAGCAAAAAAGAACTTTCGACAATTCTTTCAAAGTTCTCAGTGCAGAGGCACTCCAAGATTAGGCAAAAATGACCAAATAAAAATATATATGGCAAAAAATATGGAATTGCCTTTTTTATTCACGAGATTTTTCATTCAACAAGACTCTCAAAGGGTAAAAGCACTAAACTCTTCTTCAAGTGATAAAAACACGTCCTTTACAATGGAAGGGAACGAGGATAAGAAATGCACTTTACTCCAAACGTGTAAACAATATGATCATATATATATATATATATATATATATATATATATATATATATATATATATATATATATATATATATATATATATATGTGTGTGTGTGTGTGTGTGTGTGTGTATGTGTGTGTGTGTATTGTATTAAGCAGACGGGAAAATGAAATGAGTTTCATCCTTAGTTTTCTGAGATACTCAACAGGACTAATACTAGGGAAGAAGAAATTTACATTACGTATGTTAGGGTGGCAAAATATTCGCACCTGATGGGAAAAAGAAGGAGCCGTGCACTTATTTAGGAAAACAAACCTTGTTCTCGCATACATGCGGGCTCTCAACTTATCGTTAGGCCCGGGTAACCACTTAAACTCTACACATCTTGCATATTTCCTCTGAAGTAAATGGATCACGTATAAACCAGACCCATCAATTTCAAAAGAAATATGTGGAATGTATAGATTTTACTGAAGGTAGTTTGCTGGGCCTTACAGCAAAGATGTCAGCTTGCTTTCTTTGAAAAACAAGATTTTGTGGGGCACGTAAAACATTGACCTAATTCACTGAGTGTCTGATACTGCCTTTCCGGATAGTTGTGGAATAATTTTTCTTGCGCATATACATACACACACACATTATATACATACACACACACATACACATATTAATATTAAAGATTAATACATTATTAATATATTATATATATATATATATATATATATATATATATATATATATATATATATATATATATATATATATATATGTGTGTGTGTGCTTTATATGCATATTTTCCCTTTCAAAGTAAATGTTTTATGGAAGACTAACTGCAATCATTGTACCTGTCTTCTAGGAATCAAAATGAATCTAAGAGTCGAAATCAGGACGGGAAGAAACCTGCAAATTTCTGAGTAAAATTGAGAGGTTATTAAAAGGAGGCCATCGTTGAGGTTTGACAGATGAGGCCGCTGCGACCCTCACTCAGATAGAGAGAACTTCCACATGGACGCACTCGTACACATGTGCATACATACAGACATATACATGCATATATATATATATATATATACAGTATATGTATATATATGTATGTATAAATGTACGTATGTATATGTATATATATGTATGCATGTATATCTATCTATCTGTATATATACATACGTACATATATATGTATGAATATGTATATGTGTGTATATGTATATATATATATATATATATATATATATATATATATATATATATATATATATATATATATATATATATATATATATATATATATAATGAGACATGAATGCGTAATCACAGAGAGAGAGAGAGAGAGAGAGAGAGAGAGAGAGAGAGAGAGAGAGGAGAGAGAGAGAGAGAGAGAGAGAGAGAGAGATAACCTTACGTTTATCACATACACGACCGACCGAAACCAAAATAATGAAATCATAACTTTAAAAAATCGTACTATAAACTCTCAAAACCGAACTTCACTTCCGAATCATAGCGTCTCCGAAACAAAACCTACACAAATAGCCATAACGTCCGAGAACAAAAAATGTGGCTGTGTCTGTTTTGCGAGAAAGAATTGCCTGCGGTCAGACTCGGAGGAAACGAGAGCAGACGCATAACTCTGTCAAGAAGTTTGGGAACAATTGGGCCAGTGAAGGTCAACTGCCTTCCATTTGACACCAAGAAATCTTTATTGTTCTCTGCACCGAAAAACTTGATAAAAATAGAAATTTCAGTGTTGGACAGGTATTATTTGCTTCGATAAATATTCGTGGAACCAGTGATTGCACGCTATTTACTTCTGCACTTAACTTTTCTCAAATGGTTTAAATGGCATCCTTGCTATTTTCTTTCTCATTTCTTATTAGCTGGCACTTAAACTAAAAACTTTCAACAAAATGTTTCATCATTATTCTTAAAGATGGGACCCCAAATTTCTTGTAAAAAATGGAATATTTTTTCATCAAAAACCGTTTACGTCAAAGTGTTCAATATACTATACACTATTTTGCTCGAGAGTTGTTACGGTAAAAATTTATATTTCAATAGGTAGTATCGTCCAGTGCACGTGAAAGTGAGAATGCATAACTACACTCACGTTTTTCAGTTAGTTCTGGATCTGAGGTCTGTTCAAAGTAATTTAAGTGTACTCTCCAGAACTAAATAGATTTGATTATCTATTCAAGGACCAAAAATAATGGTATGTATGCATGTATGTATGTTTGTTTTATTTATTTGTGTATTTATGTATATATATGTATATATACACATACATACATACATATGAAATACATATATATATATATATATATATATATATATATATATATATATATATATATATATATATATATATATATATATATATATATATATAGAGAGAGAGAGAGAGAGAGAGAGAGAGAGAGAGAGAGAGAGAGAGAGAGAGAGAGTAAAATCTCTGTAACTGCACACTGGATCACTACCACCTGGCCTCTTAAAGAGCAATAAAAATTATTTGGATGGCTATAAAGATCTGAGTTGAAAATAATAACCCCTTTAGCATAAAAGTAACTGATATACATAATAACGTAGATACGACAGTCTTCTCTTCATAGATACTACGTCAAGACACTGTGGCTGCATATTATGCACATGGGAAAAATTAAACACTAATCATCTTGTTTTCATCTCTTTCCTTACGTTTTCACATTTAAAAATTCACTTAATATCTACTTTGTCTCCGCCAGTACCCTGAGAGAATGCGAAAGAAATTGCAAATCACAAAGAATTACTGGGTGAAATTACTTATCACTTCTGCCAGAAGACTGGACGAAAATACCTTCGACCAGGCAATTTCCGCGTCAGAAATCGTTCTGTGTATACTGAAATTTGAATGAAAATGACAATCTTCTCTCATGATAAAATGACTGGAGAAAAAGTAAACAATGTAGGCACGGCATAGATTTCACGGAGTATTCTCACAGGTTGCTCTTTCCTAAACAAGAAAATTATATCTTTTACGTAACTATTACGAGAGGGGATAATAATTCTCTGGGTTGTTAGAAGCCATTCGACAATAATCAGAAGGAAAATGTACATTTTAGATATTTAAATTAATGACATGAAAACTATGCCAGAAAACAGTACTTTCCTTGGCCTTGAAAGGATATAAATGAAAATTAAGTAACTATACCAATATCCTACAATAAGCAAAAGCACAATTTATACCGGTAAGTAAAATATAAACCGTCATTAATAGTAAACGATGCTCTGAGAGGTTAATAAACTTCTTTCCAACATCAATATATAACCTAACGGAGTATGAAACTAATAGTGTTTAAATCTTTTCCAAGCATCATTTAACCTAACAGAATATGCCATAAACATCCATTCCACTTACTGTAGAAAATTAAGAAAAAAGGAAATAAAATATTGTGATAAGGAAACGATGAATAATGAACGGTACACAGAGGAAAAATCCGAGAAGCAGCACGTATTCATTAGTTTTAAGAGCTCTCACTGGGACTCGAGTCCCTACTACACATCTTTACTCCGAAACCAAACTCCTCAATGCAGTGGTTTGCTCAACAAGTTGCGAGCGTTAAACGCTCCCTTGAAAAGAAACCAGAAGTAAATAAACAGGTTTCCTAAAAAGGGAAGCTGACGGATAAATATACAAATGAATACTTTTTCAGGAAGCATGAGATACTCGCGGACGCGATTTTGCGAAGGAGGTCGACAGGCGGGTACGGAATACCGCTCAAGATTAAAAATCAGACAAACATGGATTATAAAACAAAAATTTCGGGGAGAGTTTCGTGCCTTCATAGAAAGGACAACAAAGGGAAAATAGCGGGCATGTGCAATAACATAATTCCAGGAAAAACAAAAATAAGAATATTTCGTAAATTAATAAAAGAAAAAGAGCTATAGGTGTGGATGAAAAAAAGGAAAACAGGCAAATGCATGCTAATGCGAAAAAATCGTCTATTTTCACAAAGGAATAGAAAAAAAAAGCACGAGAGGGCAAAAACCACAGAGAAATGCCATTATCCGCTTTTAAGAAAATAACCCCGAATTATATTCCTATAAAATGCTTAAATGGGAGTTCTGAACTAAAGTTCTTTAAAAAGCCTTCAAGGAGTTCCAGAGTGGTTTATAAAACGTTGAAAATGTTCTAGTTTGTTGCTAGAAATCTTTTTGAGAATTTGATAGAAGGTCACAGCGCTGAAATGCCTGATTCGGACGTGGGGTCTCCTTGATCTGAAATTAAAAGTAAAAAATTCTCAAAGCCTTCAATTATGTGGATAAAACAATGTTGGGGTAGGACTTTTTTTTAATCTAAAAGAATGTTCACTGAAAACTGAAGCAGATAACAACTTTTTATCCAAAATTATGTACCCCATGCACAAGTAATAAACAAACAAGTCACGGTGACGTGATAAAAATTCATATATTTAGTATTATGTATACTTGTATATATATATATATATATATATATATATATATAGTATATATATATATATATATATATATATATGCTACTAACTATATATATATATATCACATATCTGCTCTACACTGCCACGTATAAGTGAAGAAGCAGGGGGAAGTCGCGGTATAGTAAGTTGAGATCGATTAAAAGCTTCTAGGATGGAAGTTGTGCGTTTCTTTGAATACGTAGGCGGGAGAGTTTCTGGTCCAGTTTTAAAGTGGGTCTGAGACAATGGCGTGTTAAGTATCCACGCTGTTTATTACCTTCATAAATGAAATGACGACAGTATTCTGAGAAAGGATGCTGGATGTAACTGAAAACTTGTTGTAAAAAAAATAAGTTGTGAATGGAATACGGAGTGGGTGATGTTCGAAGATGATACAGTACTGATCGGCGATAAAAAAGACAAACTACTGAAGCTTCACAACTCTTATGTTGATTACAAGAGACGGAAGTTGTGAGGAATTGTGAACAGTAGTAAGGTTTCGATGTTAAACGGAAGCCAAGAAGATCGAGCGATTAATGTTCCTACTGAGGTGGAAAAACGACAATAACTGATTTGTACAGGAATTTTCGAGTAAATATGAAAATGGTAGTAGGCTGAAAAAAGATGAGTCACAGAATAGCAGGGTGTACGCACAAGCTTGGAAATAGACTTGAAATGTCTATGGAAGGCAAGTTTTGAATGTACGAAGGGGGCTGTTGAGTAAACTCTCCTTTATGAAAGTGGAGTGATGCTGAATGCCGAAGAAATATAAAAAGGCTGAAGCTGTCGAGATGATCTGTTTACGTAATATATGTGTCGTAAAGATCTGAATAGTTGAGAAATGTCATAAAAAGTAAAGGAAGTGTTAAAAAAAGACTAGGGTATGTGAAAGGATCGGGCAAATGGAAAAAATTAGAGGAAACTTGGGTTGGGAAAAGTAGCAGCTGAATAAAATCTAGAAGTTATTAAAAATGAAGAACATTAATACCCAGTCAACGATAACATGCATGGTAGACAGATGAGAACAGCGCAAATGTAAGTAGGGGGTCTGTCAAGGGGGCTGATTAACCCTCTTTGAAGTTGAAGAAACGATTAATGTTACTGAAGTTTTCTGTTGAGTATATGCGTTATGAGAAGAATTGAAATCGTGAGAAAAATTAAGACAGAAGGTACAAGATTAACATATCTGAACGAATGGATCTGTGTCATGAGGAGGTTTGGTCATTTTGAAAGAATGGAGGTTATTTAATAGATATGTGAAAAGTGTGTGTAATTCAGAATTGCTAGGAGCACATGGGAAACAAAGACCTAAAAAATGCTGTATAGATAGTGTGAGAGAGGCATTGAAAAGGAACAGGCTAAAAATGATGGAAGAGTGAGCAAGCTCCAATAGAGATGAATGGCACAGTGTGTGTGAAGGGGTGTTTGGCGAGAGGAAGCCCAACCTTACGAGCAGGTATAAGAAGCAGCTACTGCTGTGGAAGTTTTCTGCACATGAGGTTCATTCGTGATTCAGCAGCTGAACTATGAATGTGACAATGATCATTGCTTGTCTTTTTCTGAATTAATCATATATATATATATATATATATATATATATATAGTATATAGTATAGTATATATATATATATATATATATATATATATATATATATATATATATATATATATATATATATATATATATATATATATATATATATATATATATATACATGTCAGTGTGCAATACTGGAACTGTGCTTTATTCTGTAAATCATATCACGAAGAGGCACCATTTTTATAATGAAAATAAATCAAAATAAAATTAAAATGTTCTTCTTTCTGTTGTTTACTATAAAGGAATTACCAGCAGCGTTCACTCAGAAAATAACGATCCCTCTTATATCGCCACAATTTATTAGCTTTAAATCTGCTACTTTAAATTTTCCCAAATATTTTACCAAGGTGTTTTCTCCTAACAATTTAGACTGTCATAAAGATCCATAGTTAATTTTATTCGTCCTAACCCTCCGAGATCAGCCGTAAATATGGCAGCACTTTATCCTCCAATAAATTGCACGGGACGAAACAATTTTTCTTTGGAAAAAAAATGCCGAGGCATTTTGGGGGGAATTTGACTAGAAAATATTAGACAGAGTATGACCGGGGCAAAGCAATATACATACGTCACAAAGACTTGTTAAAGTTGTCATACTATAAGACAACCCGACAAAAAGCTGGATAATGCTTTAGATGAAGGAAGATACGCTTGGAATCATAGAACACTAACGACAACAAAGACCACTGATAAAAAAAAACACTCGAACATCAAATGAAAAATCATCCTTTTAAATGTGACTGCTCAAATTACATCAAAGCGGCCAATATCTTTTTCCTGTTCCTTTCATCAATGAATTGCAGACTCAAAACATCAAATGAATGAAACTTCCCGATACATTAATCATTGCGTTCTGCATCATCATCATCGTCATTATTATTATTATTATTATTATTATTATTATTATTATTATTATTATTCAGAAGATAAGCACCTATTCATAAGGAAATTCAGGCTTCCAAAAAATATAGTCTTCATTTGAAAGAAGTTTCAGAAGATAATACGAAATAAAAAAGAATAGATCATTTATTAGGAAAAAGGTAAATGAATAATTTATTAGACAAATATATAAAAACGAGCTTCACTCTAAACCATCGCCACCAAAATGATCAATAAGCAACGAATAGCCTTCACCGGTTGAGCTACTTGGCAAAAATTATCAACTCAGATATTCAATGTAAAGGTACTACTGGTGGAGAGCTTCACTTTATGCTGCCATTGACAAAGAATTACTAACTAAAGTTTTAATCGACCAAGCACGTTAATTTGCATCACTA